>NW_027311890.1:2067500-2160277 GCF_040954645.1 Diabrotica undecimpunctata | reverse complement strand
GATTAGAAAAAAACACATGTTTGGAATAAGCTGGACCAAGAGCATGTACCAAAACATTAAACAAATTTTTTTTTTCTGGAAAATTTGGAAAAAATTTTCCAAGGGGGTACCCTTGGATTTTTATCAAATTTGGTTAATCGGCTATATTGGCGGTCAATTTTGGTCCGAGAGTCAAGCGAATACACATTTCCTACATAAAAATTGGCCGCTCGTTCTTCTGCCATACTCAGAATTTTCCTACATCTTACGGTTCGTGAGAAAAATTTCCACTTGGATGTTTGTACTTGCTGAAAATTTCGTGAAAATTAAAAGTGTATATTTTGTTTAAAATTTGAATTATTTCGATTAAGGGTGACTTGCTGATTAAACAAATGTAAACACCTGGCCAGAAATTATGCATTTTTTTGCCGGAAAATCGAAAAAACTGTAGAAAATTGGATTTTTATCAAATTTCGTTAATCGGCTATATTTTCGTCAATTTTGGTCCGAGAGTCAAGCGAATACACATTTCCTACATAAAATTGGCCGCTCGTTCTTCTGCCATAATCAGAATTTTCCTACATCTTACGGTTCGTGAGAAAAAATTTCCACTTGGATGTTTGTACTTGCTGAAAATTTCGTGAAAATTAAAAGTGAATATTTTGTTTAAAATTTGAATTATTTCGATTAAGGGTGACTTGCTGATTAAAAAAATCTAAACATGTGGCTAAAAATTATGGACCGTTTTGCCGGAAAACCGAAAAAAACTGTAAATTTTTTAATTCGATTTTTCCTCTTTTCCGGCAAACTGGGGTTAAGGGATTAGAAAAAAACACATGTTTGGAATAAGCTGGACCAAGAGCATGTACCAAAACATTAAACAATTTTTTTTTTCTGGAAAATTTGGAAAAAATTTTCCAAGGGGGTACCCTTTGATTTTTATCAAATTTGGTTAATCGGCTATATTGGCGTCATTTTGGTCCGAGAGTCAAGCGAATACACATTTCCTACATAAAATTGGCCGCTCGTTCTTCTGCCATACTCAGAATTTTCCTGCATCTTACGGTTGGTGAGAAAAATTTCCACTTGGATGTTTGTACTTGCTGAAAATTTCGTGAAAATTAAAAGTGTATATTTTGTTTAAAATTTGAATTATTTTGATTAAGGGTGACTTGCTGATTAAACAAATGTAAACACGTGGCCAGAAATTATGCATTTTTTTGCCGGAAAATCGAAAAAACTGTAGAAATTGGATTTTTATCAAATTTCGTTAATCGGCTATATTGGCGTCAATTTGGTCCGAGAGTCAAGCGAATACACATTTCCTACATAAAATTGGCCGCTCGTTCTTCTGCATAATCAGAAATTTCCTACATCTTACGGTTCGTGAGAAAAATTTCCACTTAAATGTTTGTACTTGCTGAAAATTTCGTGAAAATTAAAAGTGAATAATTTTGTTTAAAATTTGAATTATTTCGATTAAGGGTGACTTGCTGATTAAAAAAATCTAAACATGTGGCTAAAAATTATGGACCGTTTTGCCGGAAAACCGAAAAAACTGTAAATTTTTTAATTCGATTTTTCCTCTTTTCCGGCAAACTGGGGTTAAGGGATTAGAAAAAAACACATGTTTGGAATAAGCTGGACCAAGAGCATGTACCAAAACATTAAACAAATTTTTTTTTTCTGGAAAATTTGGAAAAAATTTTCCAAGGGGGTACCCTTGGATTTTTATCAAATTTGGTTAATCGGCTATATTGGCGTCAATTTTGGTCCGAGAGTCAAGCGAATACACATTTCCTACATAAAATTGGCCGCTCGTTCTTCTGCCATACTCAGAATTTTCCTACATCTTACGGTTCGTGAGAAAAATTTCCACTTGGATGTTTGTACTTGCTGAAAATTTCGTGAAAATTAAAAGTGTATATTTTGTTTAAAATTTGAATTATTTCGATTAAGGGTGACTTGCTGATTAAACAAATGTAAACACGTGGCCAGAATTATGCATTTTTTTGCCGGAAAATCGAAAAAACTGTAGAAAATTGGATTTTTATCAAATTTCGTTAATCGGCTATATTTTCGTCAATTTTGGTCGAGAGTCAAGCGAATACACATTTCCTACATAAAATTGGCCGCTCGTTCTTCTGCCATAATCAGAATTTTCCTACATCTTACGGTTCGTGAGAAAAATTTCCACTTGGATGTTTGTACTTGCTGAAAATTTCGTGAAAATTAAAAGTGAATATTTTGTTTAAAATTTGAATTATTTCGATTAAGGGTGACTTGCTGATTAAAAAAATCTAAACATGTGGCTAAAAATTATGGACCGTTTTGCCGGAAAACCGAAAAAACTGTAAATTTTTTAATTCGATTTTTCCTCTTTTCGGCAAACTGGGGTTAAGGGATTAGAAAAAAACACATGTTTGGAATAAGCTGGACCAAGAGCATGTACCAAAACATTAAACAAAATTTTTTTTTCTGGAAAATTTGGAAAAATTTTTTCAAGGGGGTACCCTTGGATTTTTATCAAATTTGGTTAATCGGCTATATTGGCGTCAATTTTGGTCCGAGAGTCAAGCGAATACACATTTCCTACATAAAATTGGCCGCTCGTTCTTCTGCCATACTCAGAATTTTCCTACATCTTAGGGTTCGTGAGAAAAATTTCCACTTGGATGTTTGTACTTGCTGAAAATTTCGTGAAAATTAAAAGTGTATATTTTGTTTAAAATTTGAATTATTTCGATTAAGGGTGACTTGCTGATTAAACAAATGTAAAGACGTGGCCAGAAAACTATGCATTTTTTTGCCGGAAAATCGAAAAAACTGTAGAAAATTGGATTTTTATCAAATTTCGTTAATCGGCTATATTGGCGTCAATTTTGGTCCGAGAGTCAAGCGAATACACAGTTCCTACATAAAATTGGCCGCTCGTTCTTCTGCCATAATCAGAATTTTCCTACATCTTACGGTTCGTGAGAAAAATTTCCACTTGGATGTTTGTACTTGCTGAAAATTTCGTGAAAATTAAAAGTGAATATTTGTTTAAAATTTGAATTATTTCGATTAAGGGTGACTTGCTGACTAAAAAAATCTAAACATGTGGCTAAAAATTATGGACCGTTTTGCCGGAAAACCGAAAAAACTGTAAATTTTTTAATTCGATTTTTCCTCTTTTCCGGCAAACTGGGTTAAGGGATTAGAAAAAAACACATGTTTGGAATAAGCTGGACCAAGAGCATGTACCAAAACATTAAACAAATTTTTTTTTTCTGGAAAATTTGGAAAAAATTTTCAAGGGGGTACCCTTGGATTTTTATCAAATTTGGTTAATCGGCTATATTGGCGTCAATTTTGGTCCGAGAGTCAAGCGAATACACATTTCCTACATAAAATTGGCCGCTCGTTCTTCTGCCATACTCAGAATTTTCCTGCATCTTACGGTTGGTGAGAAAAATTTCCACTTGGATGTTTGTACTTGCTGAAAATTTCGTGAAAATTAAAGTGTATATTTTGTTTAAATTTGAATTATTTTGATTAAGGGTGACTTGCTGATTAAACAAATGTAAACACGTGGCCAGAAATTATGCATTTTTTTGCCGGAAAATCGAAAAAACTGTAGAAAATTGGATTTTTATCAAATTTCGTTAATCGGCTATATTGGCGTCAATTTTGGTCCGAAAGTGAAGCGAATATACATTTCCTACATAAAATTGGCCGCTCGTTCTTCTGCCATACTCAGAATTTTCCTACATCTTACAATTCGTGAGAAAAATTGCCACTTGGATGTTTGTACTTGCTGAAAATTTCGTGAAAATTAAAAGTGCATATTTTGTTTAAAATTTGAATTATTTCGATTAAGGGTGACTTGCTGATTAAACAGATGTAAACACGTGGCCAGAAATTATGCATTTTTTTGCCGGAAAATCGAAAAAACTGTAGAAAATTGGATTTTTATCAAATTTCGTTAATCGGCTATATTGGCGTCAATTTTGGTCCGAGAGTCAAGCGAATACACATTTCCTACATAAAATTGGCCGCTCGTTCTTCTGCCATAATCAGAATTTTCCTACATCTTACGGTTCGTGAGAAAAATTTCCACTTGATGTTTGTACTTGCTGAAAATTTCGTGAAAATTAAAAGTGAATATTTTGTTTAAAATTTGAATTATTTCGATTAAGGGTGACTTGCTGATTTAAAAAGTCTAAACATGTGGCTAAAAATTATGGACCGTTTTGCCGGAAAACCGAAAAAACTGTAAATTTTTTAATTCGATTTTTCCTCTTTTCCGGCAAACTGGGGTTAAGGGATTAGAAAAAAACACATGTATGGAATAAGCTGGACCAAGAGCATGTACCAAAACATTAAACAAAATTTTTTTTTCTGGAAAATTTGGAAAAATTTTTCCAAGGGGGTACCCTTGGATTTTTATCAAATTTGGTTAATCGGCTATATTGGCGTCAATTTTGGTCCGAGAGTCAAGCGAATACACATTTCCTACATAAAATTGGCCGCTCGTTCTTCTGCCATACTCAGAATTTTCCTACATCTTACGGTTCGTGAGAAAAATTTCCACTTGGATGTTTGTACTTGCTGAAAATTTCGTGAAAATTAAAAGTGTATATTTTGTTTAAAATTTGAATTATTTCGATTAAGGGTGACTTGCTGATTAAACAAATGTAAACAAGTGGCCAGAAATTATGCATTTTTTTGCCGGAAAATCGAAAAAACTGTAGAAAATTGGATTTTTATCAAATTTCGTTAATCGGCTATATTGGCGTCAATTTTGGTCCGAGAGTCAAGCGAATACACATTTCCTACATAAAATTGGCCGCTCGTTCTTCTGCCATAATCAGAATTTTCCTACATCTTACGGTTCATGAGAAAAATTTCCACTTGGATGTTTGTACTTGCTGAAAATTTCGTGAAAATTAAAAGTGAATATTTTGTTTAAAATTTGAATTATTTCGATTAAGGGTGACTTGCTGATTAAACAAATGTAAACACGTGGCCAGAAATTATGCATTTTTTTGCCGGAAAATCGAAAAAACTGTAGAAAATTGGATTTTTATCAATTTCGTTAATCGGCTATATTGGCGTCAATTTTGGTCCGAAAGTGAAGCGAATACACATTTCCTACATAAATTGGCCGCTCGTTCTTCTGCCATACTCAGAATTTTCCTACATCTTACAATTCGTGAGAAAAATTTCCACTTGGATGTTTGTACTTGCTGAAAATTTCGTGAAAATTAAAAGTGCATATTTTGTTTAAAATTTGAATTATGTCGATTAAGGGTGACTTGCTGATTAAACAGATGTAAACACGTGGCCAGAAATTATGCATTTTTTTGCCGGAAAATCGAAAAAACTGTAGAAAATTGGATTTTTATCAAATTTCGTTAATCGGCTATATTGGCGTCAATTTTGGTCCGAGAGTCAAGCGAATACACATTTCCTACATAAAATTGGCCGCTCGTTCTTCTGCCATAATCAGAATTTTCCTACATCTTACGGTTCGTGAGAAAAATTTCCACTTGGATGTTTGTACTTGCTGAAAATTTCGTGAAAATTAAAAGTGAATATTTTGTTTAAAATTTGAATTATTTCGATTAAGGGTGACTTGCTGATTTAAAAAATCTAAACATGTGGCTAAAAATTATGGACCGTTTTGCCGGAAAACCGAAAAAACTGTAAATTTTTTAATTCGATTTTTCCTCTTTTCCGGCAAACTGGGGTTAAGGGATTAGAAAAAAACACATGTTTGGAATAAGCTGGACCAAGAGCATGTACCAAAACATTAACAAAATTTTTTTTTCTGGAAAATTTGGAAAAATTTTTTCAAGGGGGTACCCTTGGATTTTTATCAAATTTGGTTAATCGGCTATATTGGCGTCAATTTTGGTCCGAGAGTCAAGCGAATACACATTTCCTACATAAAATTGGCCGCTCGTTCTTCTGCCATACTCAGAATTTTCCTGCATCTTACGGTTGGTGAGAAAAATTTCACTTGGATGTTTGTACTTGCTGAAAATTTCGTGAAAATTAAAAGTGTATATTTTGTTTAAAATTTGAATTATTTTGATTAAGGGTGACTTGCTGATTAAACAAATGTAAACACGTGGCCAGAAATTATGCATTTTTTGCCGGAAAATCGAAAAAACTGTAGAAAATTGGATTTTTATCAAATTTCGTTAATCGGCTATATTGGCGTCAATTTTGGTCCGAGAGTCAAGCGAATACACATTTCCTACATAAAATTGGCCGCTCGTTCTTCTGCCATAATCAGAATTTTCCTACATCTTACGGTTCGTGAGAAAAATTTCCACTTAAATGTTTGTACTTGCTGAAAATTTCGTGAAAATTAAAAGTGAATATTTTGTTTAAAATTTGAATTATTTCGATTAAGGGTGACTTGCTGATTAAAAAAATCTAAACATGTGGCTAAAAATTATGGACCGTTTTTGCCGGAAAACCGAAAAAACTGTAAATTTTTTAATTCGATTTTTCCTCTTTTCCGGCAAACTGGGGTTAAGGGATTAGAAAAAAACACATGTTTGGAATAAGCTGGACCAAGAGCATGTACCAAAACATTAAACAAATTTTTTTTTTTCTGGAAAATTTGGAAAAAATTTTCCAAGGGGGTACCCTTGGATTTTTATCAAATTTGGTTAATCGGCTATATTGGCGTCAATTTTGGTCCGAGAGTCAAGCGAATACACATTTCCTACATAAAATTGGCCGCTCGTTCTTCTGCCATACTCAGAATTTTCCTACATCTTACGGTTCGTGAGAAAAATTTCCACTTGGATGTTTGTACTTGCTGAAAATTTCGTGAAAATTAAAAGTGTATATTTTGTTTAAAATTTGAATTATTTCGATTAAGGGTGACTTGCTGATTAAACAAATGTAAACACGTGGCCAGAAATTATGCATTTTTTTGCCGGAAAATCGAAAACACTGTAGAAAATTGGATTTTTATCAAATTTCGTTAATCGGCTATATTTTCGTCAATTTTGGTCCGAGAGTCAAGCGAATACACATTTCCTACATAAAATTGGCCGCTCGTTCTTCTGCCATAATCAGAATTTTCCTACATCTTACGGTTCGTGAGAAAAATTTCCACTTGGATGTTTGTACTTGCTGAAAATTTCGTGAAAATTAAAAGTGAATATTTTGTTTAAAATTTGAATTATTTCGATTAAGGGTGACTTGCTGATTAAAAAAATCTAAACATGTGGCTAAAAATTATGGACCGTTTTGCCGGAAAACCGAAAAAACTGTAAATTTTTTAATTCGATTTTTCCTCTTTTCCGGCAAACTGGGGTTAAGGATTAGAAAAAAACACATGTTTGGAATAAGCTGGACCAAGAGCATGTACCAAAACATTAAACAAAATTTTTTTTCTGGAAAATTTGGAAAAATTTTTTCAAGGGGGTACCCTTGGATTTTTATCAAATTTGGTTAATCGGCTATATTGGCGTCAATTTTGGTCCGAGAGTCAAGCGAATACACATTTCCTACATAAAATTGGCCGCTCGTTCTTCTGCCATACTCAGAATTTTCCTACATCTTAGGGTTCGTGAGAAAAATTTCCACTTGGATGTTTGTACTTGCTGAAAATTTCGTGAAAATTAAAAGTGTATATTTTGTTTAAAATTTGAATTATTTCGATTAAGGGTGACTTGCTGATTAAACAAATGTAAACACGTGGCCAGAAACTATGCATTTTTTTGCCGGAAAATCGAAAAAACTGTAGAAAATTGGATTTTTATCAAATTTCGTTAATCGGCTATATTGGCGTCAATTTTGGTCCGAGAGTCAAGCGAATACACATTTCCTACATAAAATTGGCCGCTCGTTCTTCTGCCATAATCAGAATTTTCCTACATCTTACGGTTCGTGAGAAAAATTTCCACTTGGATGTTTGTACTTGCTGAAAATTTCGTGAAAATTAAAAGTGAATATTTTGTTTAAAATTTGAATTATTTCGATTAAGGGTGACTTGCTGACTAAAAAAATCTAAACATGTGGCTAAAAATTATGGACCGTTTTGCCGGAAAACCGAAAAAACTGTAAATTTTTTAATTCGATTTTCCTCTTTTCCGGCAAACTGGGGTTAAGGGATTAGAAAAAAACACATGTTTGGAATAAGCTGGACCAAGAGCATGTACCAAAACATTAAACAAATTTTTTTTTTCTGGAAAATTTGGAAAAAATTTTCCAAGGGGGTACCCTTGGATTTTTATCAAATTTGGTTAATCGGCTATATTGGCGTCAATTTTGGTCCGAGAGTCAAGCGAATACACATTTCCTACATAAAATTGGCCGCTCGTTCTTCTGCCATACTCAGAATTTTCCTGCATCTTACGGTTGGTGAGAAAAATTTCCACTTGGATGTTTGTACTTGCTGAAAATTTCGTGAAAATTAAAAGTGTATATTTTGTTTAAAATTTGAATTATTTTGATTAAGGGTGACTTGCTGATTAAACAAATGTAAACACGTGGCCAGAAATTATGCATTTTTTTGCCGGAAAATCGAAAAAACTGTAGAAAATTGGATTTTTATCAAATTTCGTTAATCGGCTATATTGGCGTCAATTTTGGTCCGAAAGTGAAGCGAATATACATTTCCTACATAAAATTGGCCGCTCGTTCTTCTGCCATACTCAGAATTTTCCTACATCTTACAATTCGTGAGAAAAATTGCCACTTGGATGTTTGTACTTGCTGAAAATTTCGTGAAAATTAAAAGTGCATATTTTGTTTAAAATTTGAATTATTTCGATTAAGGGTGACTTGCTGATTAAACAGATGTAAACACGTGGCCAGAAATTATGCATTTTTTGCCGGAAAATCGAAAAAACTGTAGAAAATTGGATTTTTATCAAATTTCGTTAATCGGCTATATTGGCGTCAATTTTGGTCCGAGAGTCAAGCGAATACACATTTCCTACATAAAATTGGCCGCTCGTTCTTCTGCCATAATCAGAATTTTCCTACATCTTACGGTTCGTGAGAAAAATTTCCACTTGATGTTTGTACTTGCTGAAAATTTCGTGAAAATTAAAAGTGAATATTTTGTTTAAAATTTGAATTATTTCGATTAAGGGTGACTTGCTGATTTAAAAAGTCTAAACATGTGGCTAAAAATTATGGACCGTTTTGCCGGAAAACCGAAAAAACTGTAAATTTTTTAATTCGATTTTTCCTCTTTTCCGGCAAACTGGGGTTAAGGGATTAGAAAAAAACACATGTATGGAATAAGCTGGACCAAGAGCATGTACCAAAACATTAAACAAAATTTTTTTTTCTGGAAAATTTGGAAAAATTTTTCCAAGGGGGTACCCTTGGATTTTTATCAAATTTGGTTAATCGGCTATATTGGCGTCAATTTTGGTCCGAGAGTCAAGCGAATACACATTTCCTACATAAAATTGGCCGCTCGTTCTTCTGCCATACTCAGAATTTCCTACATCTTACGGTTCGTGAGAAAAATTTCCACTTGGATGTTTGTACTTGCTGAAAATTTCGTGAAAATTAAAAGTGTATATTTTGTTTAAAATTTGAATTATTTCGATTAAGGGTGACTTGCTGATTAAACAAATGTAAACAAGTGGCCAGAAATTATGCATTTTTTTGCCGGAAAATCGAAAAAACTGTAGAAAATTGGATTTTTATCAAATTTCGTTAATCGGCTATATTGGCGTCAATTTTGGTCCGAGAGTCAAGCGAATACACATTTCCTACATAAAATTGGCCGCTCGTTCTTCTGCCATAATCAGAATTTTCCTACATCTTACGGTTCATGAGAAAATTTCCACTTGGATGTGTGTACTTGCTGAAAATTTCGTGAAAATTAAAAGTGAATATTTTGTTTAAAATTTGAATTATTTCGATTAAGGGTGACTTGCTGATTAAACAAATGTAAACACGTGGCCAGAAATTATGCATTTTTTTGCCGGAAAATCGAAAAAACTGTAGAAAATTGGATTTTATCAAATTTCGTTAATCGGCTATATTGGCGTCAATTTTGGTCCGAAAGTGAAGCGAATACACATTTCCTACATAAAATTGGCCGCTCGTTCTTCTGCCATACTCAGAATTTTCCTACATCTTACAATTCGTGAGAAAAATTTCCACTTGGATGTTTGTACTTGCTGAAAATTTCGTGAAAATTAAAAGTGCATATTTTGTTTAAAATTTGAATTATGTCGATTAAGGGTGACTTGCTGATTAAACAAATGTAAACACGTGGCCAGAAATTATGCATTTTTTTGCCGGAAAATCGAAAAAACTGTAGAAAATTGGATTTTTATCAAATTTCGTTAATCGGCTATATTGGCGTCAATTTTGGTCCGAGAGTCAAGCGAATACACATTTCCTACATAAAATTGGCCGCTCGTTCTTCTGCCATAATCAGAATTTTCCTACATCTTACGGTTCGTGAGAAAAATTTCCACTTGGATGTTTGTACTTGCTGAAAATTTCGTGAAAATTAAAAGTGAATATTTTGTTTAAAATTTGAATTATTTCGATTAAGGGTGACTTGCTGATTTAAAAAATCTAACATGTGGCTAAAAATTATGGACCGTTTTGCCGGAAAACCGAAAAAACTGTAAATTTTTTAATTCGATTTTTCCTCTTTTCCGCAAACTGGGGTTAAGGGATTAGAAAAAAACACATGTTTGGAATAAGCTGGACCAAGAGCATGTACCAAAACATTAAACAAAATTTTTTTTTCTGGAAAATTTGGAAAAATTTTTTCAAGGGGTACCCTTGGATTTTTATCAAATTTGGTTAATCGGCTATATTGGCGTCAATTTTGGTCCGAGAGTCAAGCGAATACACATTTCCTACATAAAATTGGCCGCTCGTTCTTCTGCCATACTCAGAATTTTCCTACATCTTAGGGTTCGTGAGAAAAATTTCCACTTGGATGTTTGTACTTGCTGAAAATTTCGTGAAAATTAAAAGTGTATATTTTGTTTAAAATTTGAATTATTTCGATTAAGGGTGACTTGCTGATTAAACAAATGTAAACACGTGGCCAGAAACTATGCATTTTTTTGCCGGAAAATCGAAAAAAACTGTAGAAAATTGGATTTTTATCAAATTTCGTTAATCGGCTATATGGCGTCAATTTTGGTCCGAGAGTCAAGCGAATACACATTTCCTACATAAAATTGGCCGCTCGTTCTTCTGCCATAATCAGAATTTTCCTACATCTTACGGTTCGTGAGAAAAATTTCCACTTGGATGTTTGTACTTGCTGAAAATTTCGTGAAAATTAAAAGTGAATATTTTGTTTAAAATTTGAATTATTTCGATTAAGGGTGACTTGCTGACTAAAAAATCTAAACATGTGGCTAAAAATTATGGACCGTTTTGCCGGAAAACCGAAAAAACTGTAAATTTTTTAATTCGATTTTTTCCTCTTTTCCGGCAAACTGGGGTTAAGGGATTAGAAAAAAACACATGTTTGGAATAAGCTGGACCAAGAGCATGTACCAAAACATTAAACAAATTTTTTTTTTCTGGAAAATTTGGAAAAAATTTTCCAAGGGGGTACCCTTGGATTTTTATCAAATTTGGTTAATCGGCTATATTGGCGTCAATTTTGGTCCGAGAGTCAAGCGAATACACATTTCCTACATAAAATTAAAAGTGTATATTTTGTTTAAATTTGAATTATTTTGATTAAGGGTGACTTGCTGATTAAACAAATGTAAACACGTGGCCAGAAATTATGCATTTTTTTGCCGGAAAATCGAAAAAACTGTAGAAAATTGGATTTTTATCAAATTTCGTTAATCGGCTATATTGGCGTCAATTTTGGTCCGAGAGTCAAGCGAATACACATTTCCTACATAAAATTGGCCGCTCGTTCTTCTGCCATAATCAGAATTTTCCTACATCTTACGGTTCGTGAGAAAAATTTCCACTTAAATGTTTGTACTTCTGAAAATTTCGTGAAAATTAAAAGTGAATATTTTGTTTAAAATTTGAATTATTTCGATTAAGGGTGACTTGCTGATTAAAAAAATCTAAACATGTGGCTAAAAATTATGGACCGTTTTGCCGGAAAACCGAAAAAACTGTAAATTTTTTAATTCGATTTTTCCTCTTTTCCGGCAAACTGGGGTTAAGGGATTAGAAAAAAACACATGTTTGGAATAAGCTGGACCAAGAGCATGTACCAAAACATTAAACAAATTTTTTTTTCTGGAAAATTTGGAAAAAATTTTCCAAGGGGGTACCCTTGGATTTTTATCAAATTTGGTTAATCGGCTATATTGGCGTCAATTTTGGTCCGAGAGTCAAGCGAATACACATTTCCTACATAAAATTGGCCGCTCGTTCTTCTGCCATACTCAGAATTTTCCTACATCTTACGGTTCGTGAGAAAAATTTCCACTTGGATGTTTGTACTTGCTGAAAATTTCGTGAAAATTAAAAGTGTATATTTTGTTTAAAATTTGAATTATTTCGATTAAGGGTGACTTGCTGATTAAACAAATGTAAACACGTGGCCAGAAACTATGCATTTTTTTGCCGGAAAATCGAAAAAAACTGTAGAAAATTGGATTTTTATCAAATTTCGTTAATCGGCTATATTGGCGTCAATTTTGGTCCGAGAGTCAAGCGAATACACATTTCCTACATAAAATTGGCCGCTCGTTCTTCTGCCATAATCAGAATTTTCCTACATCTTACGGTTCGTGAGAAAAATTTCCACTTGGATGTTTGTACTTGCTGAAAATTTCGTGAAAATTAAAAGTGAATATTTTGTTTAAAATTTGAATTATTTCGATTAAGGGTGACTTGCTGACTAAAAAAATCTAAACATGTGGCTAAAAAATTATGGACCGTTTTGCCGGAAAACCGAAAAAACTGTAAATTTTTTAATTCGATTTTTCCTCTTTTCCGGCAAACTGGGGTTAAGGGATTAGAAAAAAACACATGTTTGGAATAAGCTGGACCAAGAGCATGTACCAAAACATTAAACAAATTTTTTTTTTCTGGAAAATTTGGAAAAAATTTTCCAAGGGGGTACCCTTGGATTTTTATCAAATTTGGTTAATCGGCTATATTGGCGTCAATTTTGGTCCGAGAGTCAAGCGAATACACATTTCCTACATAAAATTGGCCGCTCGTTCTTCTGCCATACTCAGAATTTCCTGCATCTTACGGTTGGTGAGAAAAATTTCCACTTGGATGTTTGTACTTGCTGAAAATTTCGTGAAAATTAAAAGTGTATATTTTGTTTAAAATTTGAATTATTTTGATTAAGGGTGACTTGCTGATTAAACAAATGTAAACACGTGGCCAGAAATTATGCATTTTTTTGCCGGAAAAATCGAAAAAACTGTAGAAAATTGGATTTTTATCAAATTTCGTTAATCGGCTATATTGGCGTCAATTTTGGTCCGAAAGTGAAGCGAATATACATTTCCTACATAAATTGGCCGCTCGTTCTTCTGCCATACTCAGAATTTTCCTACATCTTACAATTCGTGAGAAAAATTGCCACTTGGATGTTTGTACTTGCTGAAAATTTCGTGAAAATTAAAAGTGCATATTTTGTTTAAAATTTGAATTATGTCGATTAAGGGTGACTTGCTGATTAAACAGATGTAAACACGTGGCCAGAAATTATGCATTTTTTTGCCGGAAAATCGAAAAAACTGTAGAAAATTGGATTTTTATCAAATTTCGTTAATCGGCTATATTGGCGTCAATTTTGGTCCGAGAGTCAAGCGAATACACATTTCCTACATAAAATTGCCGCTCGTTCTTCTGCCATAATCAGAATTTTCCTACATCTTACGGTTCGTGAGAAAAATTTCCACTTGGATGTTTGTACTTGCTGAAAATTTCGTGAAAATTAAAAGTGAATTTTTTGTTAAAAATTTGAATTATTTCGATTAAGGGTGACTTGCTGATTTAAAAAATCTAAACATGTGGCTAAAAATTATGGACCGTTTTGCCGGAAAACCGAAAAAACTGTAAATTTTTTAATTCGATTTTTCCTCTTTTCCGGCAAACTGGGGTTAAGGGATTAGAAAAAAAACACATGTTTGGAATAAGCTGGACCAAGAGCATGTACCAAAACATTAAACAAAATTTTTTTTTCTGGAAAATTTGGAAAAATTTTTCAAGGGGGTACCCTTGGATTTTTATCAAATTTGGTTAATCGGCTATATTGGCGTCAATTTTGGTCCGAGAGTCAAGCGAATACACATTTCCTACATAAAAATTGGCCGCTCGTTCTTCTGCCATACTCAGAATTTTCCTACATCTTAGGGTTCGTGAGAAAAATTTCCACTTGGATGTTTGTACTTGCTGAAAATTTCGTGAAAATTAAAAGTGTATATTTTGTTTAAAATTTGAATTATTTCGATTAAGGGTGACTTGCTGATTAAACAAATGTAAACACGTGGCCAGAAACTATGCATTTTTTTGCCGGAAAATCGAAAAAACTGTAGAAAATTGGATTTTTATCAAATTTCGTTAATCGGCTATATTGGCGTCAATTTTGGTCCGAGAGTCAAGCGAATACACATTTCCTACATAAAATTGGCCGCTCGTTCTTCTGCCATAATCAGAATTTTCCTACATCTTACGGTTCGTGAGAAAAATTTCCACTTGGATGTTTGTACTTGCTGAAAATTTCGTGAAAATTAAAAGTGAATATTTTGTTTAAAATTTGAATTATTTCGATTAAGGGTGACTTGCTGACTAAAAAAATCTAAACATGTGGCTAAAAATTATGGACCGTTTTGCCGGAAAACCGAAAAAAACTGTAAATTTTTTAATTCGATTTTTCCTCTTTTCCGGCAAACTGGGGTTAAGGGATTAGAAAAAAACACATGTTTGGAATAAGCTGGACCAAGAGCATGTACCAAAACATTAAACAAATTTTTTTTTTCTGGAAAATTTGGAAAAAATTTTCCAAGGGGGTACCCTTGGATTTTTATCAAATTTGGTTAATCGGCTATATTGGCGTCAATTTTGGTCCGAGAGTCAAGCGAATACACATTTCCTACATAAAATTGGCCGCTCGTTCTTCTGCCATACTCAGAATTTTCCTGCATCTTACGGTTGGTGAGAAAAATTTCCACTTGGATGTTTGTACTTGCTGAAAATTCGTGAAAATTAAAAGTGTATATTTTGTTTAAAATTTGAATTATTTTGATTAAGGGTGACTTGCTGATTAAACAAATGTAAACACGTGGCCAGAAATTATGCATTTTTTTGCCGGAAAATCGAAAAAACTGTAGAAAATTGGATTTTTATCAAATTTCGTTAATCGGCTATATTGGCGTCAATTTTGGTCCGAGAGTCAAGCGAATACACATTTCCTACATAAAATTGGCCGCTCGTTCTTCTGCCATAATCAGAATTTTCCTACATCTTACGGTTCGTGGGAAAAATTTCCACTTAAATGTTTGTACTTGCTGAAAATTTCGTGAAAATTAAAAGTGAATATTTTGTTTAAAATTTGAATTATTTCGATTAAGGGTGACTTGCTGATTAAAAAAATCTAAACATGTGGCTAAAAATTATGGACCGTTTTGCCGGAAAACCGAAAAACTGTAAATTTTTAATTCGATTTTTCCTCTTTTCCGGCAAACTGGGGTTAAGGGATTAGAAAAAAACACATGTTTGGAATAAGCTGGACCAAGAGCATGTACCAAAACATTAAACAAAATTTTTTTTTCTGGAAAATTTGGAAAAAATTCTGGAAAATTTGGAAAAGGGGGTACCCTTGGATTTTTATCAAATTTGGTTAATCGGCTATATTGGCGTCAATTTTGGTCCGAGAGTCAAGCGAATACACATTTCCTACATAAAATTGGCCGCTCGTTCTTCTGCCATACTCAGAATTTTCCTACATCTTACGGTTCGTGAGAAAAATTTCCACTTGGATGTTTGTACTTGCTGAAAATTTCGTGAAAATTAAAAGTGTATATTTGTTTAAAATTTGAAATATTTCGATTAAGGGTGACTTGCTGATTAAACATATGTAAACACGTGGCCAGAAATTATGCATTTTTTTGCCGTAAAATCGAAAAAACTGTAGAAAATTGGATTTTTATCAAATTTCGTTAATCGGCTATATTTTCTTCAATTTTGGTCCGAGAGTCAAGCGAATACACATTTCCTACATAAAATTGGCCGCTCGTTCTTCTGCCATAATCAGAATTTTCCTACATCTTACGGTTCGTAAGAAAAATTTTCACGTTGGATGTTTGTACTTGCTGAAAATTTCGTGAAAATTCAAAGTGTATATTTTGTTTAAAATTTGAATTATTTCGATTAAGGGTGACTTGCTGATTAAAAAAATCTAAACATGTGGCTAAAAATTATGGACCGTTTTGCCGGAAAACCGAAAAAACTGTAAATTTTTTAATTCGATTTTTCCTCTTTTCCGGCAAACTGGGGTTAAGGGATTAGAAAAAAACACATGTTTGGAATAAGCTGGACCAAGAGCATGTACCAAAACATTAAACAAAATTTTTTTTTCTGGAAAATTTGGAAAAAATTTCCAAGGGGGTACCCTTGGATTTTTATCAAATTTGGTTAATCGGCTATATTGGCGTCAATTTTGGTCCGAGAGTCAAGCGAATACACATTTCCTACATAAAATTGGCCGCTCGTTCTTCTGCCATACTCAGAATTTTCCTACATCTTACGGTTCGTGAGAAAAATTTCCACTTGGATGTTTGTACTTGCTGAAAATTTCGTGAAAATTCAAAGTGTATATTTTGTTTAAAATTTGAAATATTTCGATTAAGGGTGACTTGCTGATTAAACAAATGTAAACACGTGGCCAGAAATTATGCATTTTTTGCCGGAAAATCGAAAAAACTGTAGAAAATTGGATTTTTATCAAATTTCGTTAATCGGCTATATTTTCGTCAATTTTGGTCCGAGAGTCAAGCGAATACACATTTCCTACATAAAATTGGCCGCTCGTTCTTCTGCCATAATCAGAATTTTCCTACATCTTACGGTTCGTGAGAAAAATTTCCACTTGGATGTTTGTACTTGCTGAAAATTTCGTGAAAATTAAAAGTGAATATTTTGTTTAAAATTTGAATTATTTCGATTAAGGGTGACTTGCTGATTAAACAAATCTAAACATGTGGCTAAAAATTATGGACCGTTTTTGCCGGAAAAACCGAAAAAACTGTAAATTTTTTAATTCGATTTTTCCTCTTTTCTGGCAAACTGGGGTTAAGGGATTAGAAAAAAACACATGTTTGGAATAAGCTGGACCAAGAGCATGTACCAAAACATTAAACAAATTTTTTTTTCTGGAAAATTTGGAAAAAATTTTCCAAGGGATACCCTTGGATTTTTATCAAATTTGGTTAGTCGGCTATATTGGCGTCAATTTTGGTCCGAGAGTCAAGCGAATACACATTTCCTACATAAAATTGGCCGCTCGTTCTTCTGCCATACTCAGAATTTTCCTACATCTTACGGTTCGTGAGAAAAATTTCCACTTGGATGTTTGTACTTGCTGAAAATTTCGTGAAAATTCAAAGTGTATATTTTGTTTAAAATTTGAAATATTTCGATTAAGGGTGACTTGCTGATTAAACAAATGTAAACACGTGGCCAGAAATTATGCATTTTTTGCCGGAAAATCGAAAAAACTGTAGAAAATTGGATTTTTATCAAATTTCGTTAATCGGCTATATTTTCGTCAATTTTGGTCCGAGAGTCAAGCGAATACACATTTCCTACATAAAATTGGCCGCTCGTTCTTCTGCCATAATCAGAATTTTCCTACATCTTACGGTTCGTGAGAAAAATTTCCACTTGGATGTTTGTACTTGCTGAAAATTTCGTGAAAATTAAAAGTGAATATTTTGTTTAAAATTTGAATTATTTCGATTAAGGGTGACTTGCTGATTAAACAAATCTAAACATGTGACTAAAAATTATGGACCGTTTTGCCGGAAAACCGAAAAAACTGTAAATTTTTTAATTCGATTTTTCCTCTTTTCTGGCAAACTGGGGTTAAGGGATTAGAAAAAAACACATGTTTGGAATAAGCTGGACCAAGAGCATGTACCAAAACATTAAACAAATTTTTTTTTTCTGGAAAATTTGGAAAAAATTTTCCAAGGGGGTACCCTTGGATTTTTATCAAATTTGGTTAGTCGGCTATATTGGCGTCAATTTTGGTCCGAGAGTCAAGCGAATACACATTTCCTACATAAAATTGGCCGCTCGTTCTTCTGCCATACTCAGAATTTTCCTACATCTTACGGTTCGTGAGAAAAATTTCCACTTGGATGTTTGTACTTGCTGAAAATTTCGTGAAAATTCAAAGTGTATATTTTGTTTAAAATTTGAATTATTTCGATTAAGGGTGACTTGCTGATTAAACAAATGTAAACACGTGGCCAGAAATTATGCATTTTTTTGCCGGAAAATCGAAAAAACTGTAGAAAATTGGATTTTTATCAAATTTCGTTAATCGGCTATATTGGCGTCAATTTTGGTCCGAGAGTCAAGCGAATACACATTTCCTACATAAAATTGGCCGCTCGTTCTTCTGCCATAATCAGAATTTTCCTACATCTTACGGTTCGTAAGAAAATTTCCACTTGGATGTTTGTACTTGCTGAAAATTTCGTGAAAATTAAAAGTGAATATTTTGTTTAAAATTTGAATTATTTCGATTAAGGGTGACTTGCTGATTAAAAAAATCTAAACATGTGGCTAAAAATTATGGACCGTTTTGCCGGAAAACCGAAAAAACTGTAAATTTTTTTAATTCGATTTTTCCTCTTTTCCGGCAATTGGGGTTATAGGATTAGAAAAAAACACATGTTTGGAATAAGCTGGACCAAGAGCATGTACCAAAACATTAAACAAATTTTTTTTTTCTGGAAAATTTGGAAAAAATTTTCCAATTATTTACGTTTTTGGCGAATGCTCCGCTTTTCTGGAATAATCTTGGTGGAATCTACGCATTGACCTCAAATTTGTCAAAACGAAACTAAATAGATCGCTTATTTCATTAAAACATATTTGTAAATGTAGCTTTTGATTTTGTAATTTACAGCAATTTTAAAATAAAAATATAAATACATTATATTTTTAGCATATAAATTAGCATTATATATTTAGCAAATAAAAATAATACATTATATATAAGTACATTATATATTCAAAATAATTAGATATAATTTTATTATAAATTTACATTTTTTTATTATTTAATTAGAATTCAATATTAAATTATTTTTGTTTATTATTTATGTATACTTAAATAAAATTCCAGCAAATATCAAATTTGTGTTAAAAGGTGTATGAATCGACAGTTCTCGACAAGATCTAAGGTAGATTTTTTTCTTTGTGTAATTATATTTTTATATTTAAATATTTTTCTTATTTGTCTTGTCCTCAAGAACATTAGCGACAGTCGCATAATCTTTGTCCACAGCGGAACCAAATAGTGTCGTGGTGCTGGCTCCATACCACTAGGCGAAGGTTCTTGATCCAGGATGATTTTTTCGGTCCAAGACCACGTTTTCCGTATATTGGATTTTTATCAAATTTGGTTAATCGGCTATATTGGCGTCAATTTTGGTCCGAGAGTCAAGCGAATACACATTTCCTACATAAAATTGGCCGCTCGTTCTTCTGCCATAATCAGAATTTTCCTACAAGTTACGGTTCGTGAGAAAAATTTCCACTTGGATGTTTGTACTTGCTGAAAATTTCGTGAAAATTAAAAGTGAATATTTTGTTTAAAATTTGAATTATTTCGATTAAGGGTGACTTGCTGATTAAAAAAATCTAAACATGTGGCTAAAAATTATGGACCGTTTTGCCGGAAAACCGAAAAAACTGTAAATTTTTTTAATTCGATTTTTCCTCTTTTCCGGCAAACTGGGGTTAAGGGATTAGAAAAAAACACATGTTTGGAATAAGCTGGACCAAGAGCATGTACCAAAACATTAAACAAATTTTTTTTTTCTGGAAAATTTGGAAAAAATTTTCCAAGGGGTACCCTTGGATTTTTATCAAATTTGGTTAGTCGGCTATATTGGCGTCAATTTTGGTCCGAGAGTCAAGCGAATACACATTTCCTACATAAAATTGGCCGCTCGTTCTTCTACCATACTCAGAATTTTCCTACATCTTACGGTTCGTGAGAAAAATTTCCACTTGGATGTTTGTACTTGCTGAAAATTTCGTGAAAATTCAAAGTGCATATTTTGTTTAAAATTTGAATTATTTCGATTAAGGGTGACTTGCTGATTAAACAAATGTAAACACGTGGCCAGAAATTATGCATTTTTTTGCCGGAAAATCGAAAAAACTGTAGAAAATTGGATTTTTATCAAATTTCGTTAATCGGCTATATTGGCGTCAATTTTGGTCCGAGAGTCAAGCGAATACACATTTCCTACATAAAATTGGCTCGCCTCGTTCTTCTGCCATAATCAGAATTTTCCTACATCTTACGGTTCGTGAGAAAAATTTCCACTTGGATGTTTGTACTTGCTGAAAATTTCGTGAAAATTAAAAGTGAATATTTTGTTTAAATTTGAATTATTTCGATTAAGGGTGACTTGCTGATTAAAAAAATCTAAACATGTGGCTAAAAATTATGGACCGTTTTGCCGGAAAACCGAAAAAACTGTAAATTTTTTAATTCGATTTTTCCTCTTTTCCGGCAATTGGGGTTATAGGATTAGAAAAAAACACATGTTTGGAATAAGCTGGACCAAGAGCATGTACCAAAACATTAAACAAATTTTTTTTTCTGGAAAATTTGGAAAAAATTTTCCAAGGGGGTACCCTTGGATTTTTATCAAATTTGGTTAATCGGCTATATTGGCGTCAATTTTGGTCCGAGAGTCAAGCGAATACACATTTCCTACATAAAATTGGCCGCTCGTTCTTCTGCCATACTCAGAATTTTCCTACATCTTACGGTTCGTGAGAAAAATTTTCACTTGGATGTTGTACTTGCTGAAAATTTCGTGAAAATTAAAAGTGTATATTTTGTTTAAAATTTGAATTATTTTGATTAAGGGTGACTTGCTGATTAAACAAATGTAAACACGTGGCCAGAAATTATGCATTTTTTTGCCGGAAAATCGAAAAAACTGTAGAAAATTGGATTTTTATCAAATTTCGTTAATCGGCTATATTGGCGTCAATTTTGGTCCGAGAGTCAAGCGAATACACATTTCCTACATAAAATTGGCCGCTCGTTCTTCTGCCATAATCAGAAATTTTCCTACATGTTACGGTTCGTGAGAAAAATTTCCACTTGGATGTTTGTACTTGCTGAAAATTTCGTGAAAATTAAAAGTGAATATTTTGTTTAAAATTTGAATTATTTCGATTAAGGGTGACTTGCTGATTAAAAAAATCTAAACATGTGGCTAAAAATTATGGACCGTTTTGCCGGAAAACCGAAAAAACTGTAAATTTTTTAATTCGATTTTTCCTCTTTTCCGGCAAACTGGGGTTAAGGGATTAGAAAAAAACACATGTTTGGAATAAGCTGGACCAAGAGCATGTACCAAAACATTAAACAAAATTTTTTTTCTGGAAAATTTGGAAAAAATTTTCCAAGGGGGTACCCTTGGATTTTTATCAAATTTGGTTAGTCGGCTATATTGGCGTCAATTTTGGTCCGAGAGTCAAGCGAATACACATTTCCTACATAAATTGACCGCTCGTTCTTCTGCCATACTCAGAATTTTCCTACATCTTACGGTTCGTGAGAAAAATTTCCACTTGGATGTTTGTACTTGCTGAAAATTTCGTGAAAATTAAAAGTGAATATTTTGTTTAAAATTGAATTATTTCGATTAAGGGTGACTTGCTGATTAAAAAAATCTAAACATGTGGCTAAAAATTATGGACCGTTTTGCCGGAAAACCGAAAAAACTGTAAATTTTTTAATTCGATTTTTCCTCTTTTCCGGCAAACTGGGGTTAAGGGATTAGAAAAAAACACATGTTTGGAATAAGCTGGACCAAGAGCATGTACCAAAACATTAAACAAATTTTTTTTCTGGAAAATTTGGAAAAAATTTTCCAAGGGGGTACCCTTGGATTTTTATCAAATTTGGTTAATCGGCTATATTGGCGTCAATTTTGTCCGAGAGTCAAGCGAATACACATTTCCTACATAAAATTGGCCGCTCGTTCTTCTGCCATACTCAGAATTTTTCTACATCTTACGGTTCGTGAGAAAAATTTCCACTTGGATGTTTGTACTTGCTGAAAATTTCGTGAAAATTCAAAGTGTATATTTTGTTTAAAATTTGAATTATTTCGATTAAGGGTGACTTGCTGATTAAACAAATGTAAACACGTGGCCAGAAATTATGCATTTTTTTGCCGGAAAATCGAAAAAACTGTAGAAAATTGGATTTTTATCAAATTTCGTTAATCGGCTATATTGGCGTCAATTTTGGTCCGAGAGTCAAGCGAATACACATTTCCTACATAAAATTGGCCGCTCGTTCTTCTGCCATAATCAGAATTTTCCTACATCTTACGGTTCGTGAGAAAAATTTCCACTTGGATGTTTGTACTTGATGAAAATTTCGTGAAAATTAAAAGTGAATATTTTGTTTAAAAATTTGAATTATTTCGATTAAGGGTGACTTGCTGATTAAAAAAATCTAAACATGTGGCTAAAAATTATGGACCGTTTTGCCGGAAAACCGAAAAAACTGTAAATTTTTTAATTCGATTTTTCCTCTTTTCCGGCAATTGGGGTTATAGGATTAGAAAAAAACACATGTTTGGAATAAGCTGGACCAAGAGCATGTACCAAAACATTAAACAAATTTTTTTTTTCTGGAAAATTTGGAAAAAATTTTCCAAGGGGGTACCCTTGGATTTTTATCAAATTTGGTTAATCGGCTATATTGGCGTCAATTTTGGTCCGAGAGTCAAGCGAATACACATTTCCTACATAAAATTGGCCGCTCGTTCTCTGCCATACTCAGAATTTTCCTACATCTTACGGTTCGTGAGAAAAATTTTCACTTGGATGTTTGTACTTGCTGAAAATTTCGTGAAAATTAAAAGTGTATATTTTGTTTAAAATTTGAATTATTTTGATTAAGGGTGACTTGCTGATTAAACAAATGTAAACACGTGGCCAGAAATTATGCATTTTTTTGCCGGAAAATCGAAAAAACTGTAGAAAATTGGATTTTTATCAAATTTCGTTAATCGGCTATATTGGCGTCAATTTTGGTCCGAGAGTCAAGCGAATACACATTTCCTACATAAAATTGCCGCTCGTTCTTCTGCCATAATCAGAATTTTCCTACATGTTACGGTTCGTGAGAAAAATTTCCACTTGGATGTTTGTACTTGCTGAAAATTTCGTGAAAATTAAAAGTGAATATTTTGTTTAAAATTTTGAATTATTTCGATTAAGGGTGACTTGCTGATTAAAAAAATCTAAACATGTGGCTAAAAATTATGGACCGTTTTGCCGGAAAACCGAAAAAACTGTAAATTTTTTAATTCGATTTTTCCTCTTTTCCGGCAAACTGGGGTTAAGGGATTAGAAAAAAACACATGTTTGGAATAAGCTGGACCAAGAGCATGTACCAAAACATTAAACAAAATTTTTTTTTCTGGAAAATTTGGAAAAAATTTTCCAAGGGGGTACCCTTGGATTTTTATCAAATTTGGTTAGTCGGCTATATTGGCGTCAATTTTGGTCCGAGAGTCAAGCGAATACACATTTCCTACATAAAATTGACCGCTCGTTCTTCTGCCATACTCAGAATTTTCCTACATCTTACGGTTCGTGAGAAAAATTTCCACTTGAATGTTTGTACTTGCTGAAAATTTCGTGAAAATTCAAAGTGTATATTTTGTTTAAAATTTGAATTATTTCGATTAAGGGTGACTTGCTGATTAAACAAATGTAAACACGTGGCCAGAAATTATGCATTTTTTTGCCGGAAAATCGAAAAAACTGTAGAAAATTGGATTTTTATCAAATTTCGTTAATCGGCTATATTGGCGTCAATTTTGGTCCGAGAGTCAAGCGAATACACATTTCCTACATAAAATTGGCCGCTCGTTCTTCTGCCATAATCAGAATTTTCCTACATCTTACGGTTCGTGAGAAAAATTTCCACTTGGATGTTTGTACTTGCTGAAAATTTCGTGAAAATTAAAAGTGAATATTTTGTTTAAAATTTGAATTATTTCGATTAAGGGTGACTTGCTGATTAAAAAAATCTAAACATGTGGCTAAAAATTATGGACCGTTTTGCCGGAAAACCGAAAAAACTGTAAATTTTTTAATTCGATTTTTCCTCTTTTCCGGCAATTGGGGTTATGGGATTAGAAAAAAACACATGTTTGGAATAAGCTGGACCAAGAGCATGTACCAAAACATTAAACAAATTTTTTTTTTCTGGAAAATTTGGAAAAAATTTTCCAAGGGGGTACCCTTGGATTTTTATCAAATTTGGTTAATCGGCTATATTGGCGTCAATTTTGGTCCGAGAGTCAAGCGAATACACATTTCCTACATAAAATTGGCCGCTCGTTCTTCTGCCATACTCAGAATTTTCCAACATGCTTACCAGCTTGCACATCCACCAACATGGCATAAAAATGATGCTATAAGTATAGAAGCTTGGGTAAATTCAATGAGAGAGCAGGGAGAATGTGTTCTTTTTTATAAGCCTCAAGGTGTTTTTTATGAAGACTATCCCCAGTTTAAAAATGAAGATTTTATTTTAATAGTAATGACACCATCGCAAATTGAAATTTTAAAAAAATTTGGGGGTAACATTATATGCTTAGATGGCACACATGGTACAAATAGCTATGATTTCGAACTTCATACAATTATGGTGGTTGATGAAATTCGAGAAGGCTTTCCCTGTGGTTTTCTAATTTCAAATCGTTCAGACCATGAAGTTTTGGTGTTATTTTTTTCTGAAATTCAGAAGCAAGCTGGAGTTATACAGTGTACAGCTTTTATGTCAGATATTGCAGAAACATATTTCAATGCATGGCTCCAAACAATGGGCGCACCAGAGAAGCGGTAAGTAGTTATATTAATAGATGGCATTTTTATCTAAATGTGCTTTTTGTTTGATTATTTTAGGTTATATTGCACATGGCATGTAGATAAAGCTTGGAGGAAGAATATTAATTCGAAAATAATATCAAAAGAAGTTCGTGTATGTATTTAAACTTTGACTTATTATGTTTTATTTCATAATTTAACATTGCAGGCTCTTGTATATAAACAACTAAGAGTTCTTCTTCAAGAGAGAGATGAAAAGGCCTTTGAGAGGATGATCATTAAGTTTGTGCAGGATCAAAGCCA
Source organism: Diabrotica undecimpunctata (assembly GCF_040954645.1). Taxonomy (NCBI): domain Eukaryota; kingdom Metazoa; phylum Arthropoda; class Insecta; order Coleoptera; family Chrysomelidae; genus Diabrotica; species Diabrotica undecimpunctata. The sequence goes on along the minus strand of NW_027311890.1, from coordinate 2,134,927 downwards.
AAATTCCGAGATGTTTGAGTTTTTGCAATATTTTAAACAATATTCCAAAAATCCACAAGTTTGGGCATATTGCTATAGGAAACATGTTGGAATAAACACAAACATGCGCTTGGAGAGACTTTACAGAGCTTTAAAATATGAGTACCTTAATGGAAAGAAGGTAAAGAGACTAGATAAGTCTATACTGGCCATTATGAGATTAGTCCGGGATAAATTGTTCCAAAAAATTATTTCTGAGCATAAAGGCAAGCTCTGTACAACCATTTCGAATATCAGAGTAAGACACAATGAGTCAGTTAACATAGATGAAAACTTAATCATCAGAACAGGCAATACTTTCACTGTTCCTTCAATGAGTTCCACAGAACTCTATTATATACAAAGGGATGTTGAAAGTTGTTTGTGCACACTAAAATGTGAAGATTGTGGCATTTGCATTCACGAATTTTATTGTACTTGTATGGACTCAAGTATCAAATTTAATATGTGTAAACACATACATGCAGTTGCACAATCATTAAAAAGAGTAGACGTGTCACAGGAAATTAATCTTAGCCCTGAAGGTAAGGAACTTCATTTTTAAGTTTTTTGAAATATGTAAGATTTATAAAATATGAGAACTATTCACAATTCATAATTTTACAGTTTGGCATTACAAAATGGGGTCGTCAGTAATAACAGTTGTTGTTTATAAGATTTTCTACTGATTTGGGATGAGGGACTTTGATAGTTGTTTGCAGTTTGAATAATTTTAAAATTTGGTTAAAAAAACTGTCATTTTCTATATAATAATAGGCTGTATAACAAGTCATGGATAAAAGTCTTTTTATAATGCATGCTAAATATTTTGTTGTAATTTTAAGAATTGCGGTAGGTGTTATAAGAAGGTAAAAAACTACTTTTTGCTTTTAGAGGATAATAATTTGAGTATTGATAGCAATGCAGCTCCTGAAGTTGTCACTATTCTCAATGAAATAAGCAAAAAAAAGGAAGCATCAGAACAGACCAATCTAAAGAAAAGACAAGATGTCTTAATAGAAAAACTCACCACTCTTATTAGAAGTACAGAATCCATTGAAGAAATAGAATCTCTTGAAACAATCGCCTTATCAATGACTCCCACTATGGTAGCTGTCAGAGAGAGTTTAACAAATAATGATAAAACTTTGGTTGTGAAAAGTGTCTCTAAGGGAAACATAGTACCACAAAGAAGACTGTTTTCCACAAAAAAGAAAAGAAGCAAAACAAATAAAATCAATGTTGTAATACCACAACAGAAAGAAAGTGATGAAATTGCTATGAATCTGTTAATCTAATATAGTAACTATAATTAACAAGGATACATCTTCAGTAAGTCATTCCATTGTTTTTGTAGTCTTCCCACTGATAATCTTCCTATTGGGGAACTGTCTATTGAAGTCTTTACTACTCTATTTGTAGTCAGTTGGCTTATGTGGTTGTTCCATTCTTTTCTTATGTCTTTCCCAGTTATTAATGTTGTCCACCTTGCACCTCAGTTGTATATCTGCACTTTTAGCTCTATCCCATAGTATCTTACCATCGATTTTTCATCTCTGCTGTTTCTTTTTGTCCTGTCTGTATCAGGTTGTGATTCTGCCATATATGTCATTATTGGTCTGATGACTGTTTTGTAAATTCTGCCTCTCACTTCTTTTCTGATACTTTTATTTCTCCATATTGTCTCATTCAGGCAATCTGTGGCTCTGTTTGCTTTATTCATTTGACCTTCTGCTTCTGTTTTGAGCTTTCTGTGGCTAGATAATGTGATGATATTTAAATATCATATATATGATTAGTAAATCCTATGAATCACAAAAAAAATGTTTTAACTGTCCCACTAAATATATTAGAACAACTTATTTTGTGATCTATAGGACTTTTTCAAATCAGTGGGTCTAATAAGGGGGGGGAGGGGGTTTAAATGGGGTAGTGATGCGCATTATAAGGTGTTGCCATAACACCTCTAGCCTCTCCTACTCAATTCCTATCCTCACCTCCAAGAAGTGTGATCTTGATCACACGGGTGAACCCCGGTAAACCTGAGCAACCCTACTGGAGATTGGGTAACCAACCCCAATGAAAGGTAGGGTCAGGGCAGACGAGGAAGGGAGAAACGAAAGCTTGTTCAGAAGTTAAAGCCAGCAACCCTGGCATTGGACTTGGGTGCAATAGGCTGATAACCTACTCAGCTATCAATTATGAATGCTACAAACAATGAACAAACTGGAGAACCGTTATAATAAAAAGTTAATGTGTTGTTTATCCTACAAAATGTTCTCAAAAGAATACTATGGTGTGGAAATGGATAAATTTGTGTACATCTGTTTTAATAAAATTTTAAGAAGTCAAAGTGTGTGTTTTTATTTCACCTTAAACAAAAGCTTTATCGTGTTCCTGTACAAAATGGGGTAGGTACTTTGTAAGTTCATGTCATTTTTAAGTTCTGTAGATAGTACCTTCTTTTTTTTAATGAAATCAGACTCTTTTATTTGAAATATTTTAAGCGTATTTTTCTATTCCCTTTACTGTAACATCATTCTGAGCTATCAGATTGTTCATAGTAAGGACCTTATTTATTTTTTTAACTACTACTCTTTTTGCCCTAATAGGTAGGTATACATATATTTTTTGTTTTCTTTGTTGAATTAAACTTTTAATTTACTTCTAATGAAGTATATAATCAGCAACAGGGAATGCAATTCGAAATTAGAAAATGGACCATATTGTATCACTATTTTGAAAATATGAGTTGAGCAATTGTTGAAAGTATCAACAGTAATTTTGCTGTTTTGTTTGTTAATTTTAAAAGACCAGGTCCGGTCTCACCAACAACTAATAAATCAATGAATAGTTGTTATTTGTCGAATAAAATTTATTAGACGTTTATATTTTTATTTTGTTTCAATATAATTTTGATAATTTAAAGTTAAACTGACGAAATTTCTTTGTTATAGATATTTAAAGCGAAATTAACTTGCCAATTTATTTGAAGAGCTAATATTTATTAGATAAATAAGTCATATTTGACGTTAGTAAAATGGAGATATGTCAGTTTATTGGTCGAATAACTTTATTCATAGAATACCCTTTTGGTATTTGTTTACATTAGTGAGGGTCCCTAAAAATGCGAATTTTTGTTGGACTTAGCCTGAAAAATAGAAAAAAGGCAAAATTTATTTATTTATTTTCATGTTTACGTCTACGGAAACACACAAAAAGTGAAAAAATGTAACAAAAATTGAAAAAAAAATCATAAAAAGTATAGGAAATCAAAAATTAACAAGAGAAAAATGTTATCAAAAGACGAAATAGCCTTAGTAGTTACATAAAATTTATAAATCAATTGTAAATACCAATCATTTTCCCCGTTAAATTATCCAAAAATATTAAATACATATTGTAAAGTGTCCAAAATTCATTTATTTGGAAAAACAAGTCAAGCGCGTTTGCGCACAATATACAATATTCTGCGCAGGTTCAATGTTGCCACATATATATTTGTTTTTTTCGGAGTAAATATATTGAATTTAAATTTTAATAAGAGACTCCATATGACTTAATATTGATTTTTTTTTTGAAGAGTAAATATATTGAATTTAAGTTTTAATAAGAGTATACTACATATGAGTTAATATTGTTTTTTTGCGGAGTAAATATATTAAATTTTTAAGTTTTAATAAAAGTGTACCACATATGACTTAATATTGCTTTTTGTGGAGTATATATATTGAAATTAAGTTTTAAACACTGTTGTCAGGTTGCAGAATTAGTGTTTTGTAAAAATCATTATTGACTATTAAATAACAAAATAAAACCTAATCTAAACTAATCCAATCACATCTAAAACTTTAAATTAAAAAAGAAGTTAATAACTAATGCATCCAACAAAATACAACATAAAACGAAATACTCACCAGTTTAATGGCAACGGCATGGGAAAACGGAAATTGGACTAGTATTTTTGCAAAACTCGTTATCAGTATAGTATATTAAGTAGGTAAGTATGTATAAGATTAAAAGATTGGGACAATTAAGATTTCCAAATATTTAAATAAAGCTTTTGAAATATTTGTTACTAATATTTTATTCCTATATTATTTGTTTGACATTACAAGTTATGTACTCCTGTCAGGTCAGCTAAATATTTAAAACTGTTGATGTTGCCAGGGTAACTTTAAAACACACGCGTTTTGGAAAGTTGAATTTAAACACGCTACGGCGTATTTTAAATAAGCAAAATGGGGTACCAATAAAAAAAACAAATTAAAACCTAATCTTAATTAATATAATTACATCTAACTATGTAAATTAATAAAGAAGTTAATAACTAATGCACCCAACTAAATACAACATAAAACGAAATAAACTATAATCTACATGTAATAACATAAGTGAATAATAAATGAAATACAGTTATACGAATCCCTTAGAAACAGAAAACGGAAATAATACTCATTATCATTATTCCTTTATTATTGTACTTGAGAAGCTTGAGAAATAATATTTTCACAATAAACAATATATTTAAAAAGTGTGGCAACATTGGATCAAGAAGTATGTACTACGCACACGCACATCATTGACAGCAGCTGTAATGGCGGCGGCATCTTGAAATTTGTCAAAATATCAGTTTTTTAAATACGAAATACAGAAAAACTATAGCTCAGCGTAAAAAAATGTATAGATTGAAAAGTGAATAAAAAATAAAACATAATCCACTGTCCAAATTTCAGACTAATCCGACTATCCTCACTAATGTAAGTAATTACCAAATATTTATATGTACTTTTCAAAGAACTAATAATCTTTACTAAAACCTACTTCATCACATTCCCTACTCATGCGAAAATGCTTTACAAAAAGATCTCCCATATATTATTGGTGAATGGTTTCCTCATAAAAATTTTGATTAGGAGGCACTTGAGCTCTCTCAACATTATTTAGCTCTAATTCTTCATTTTGTGTCAACTGATCCACAACATTTCCAATTAGCTGGATATTATTTTCCTCGTCCGCAAGTTCTTCCACTAATACTCTAATTATGTCATTCCTTTCTATATTCCTATTATATGAATGTGACGTAAAGTTAAATAATATTTAAAAGTCAAGCTAAATTGGTAATCTACTGACAAACGTAAACAAAGAACAAAAATATTTAATTTTTAAAATGACAAATTATTTGACATTGACAGATAAGGTAGCGGTAGCGGAATCCAGCAGGTTTTGACTTATGACATTTGGTCCAGCGCTAACCGATGGATTCGGAAGTAGCGGAGCGGTAGCTGCTCCGTCTGCTGAACGCGCCCAGCCCAGGGCCATCTATTCCGAAGTGCAAATTCGCGTTAACCTTGCGCAGCTACGTCACTTGCAGCGTAGTATTCACATTGCCCTTAATTGTATACATAAGCACTCTTAACTTAGTCACCCTAAATATGGATATTTTGCATATTATTTTACTTTCTTCATACATTTCAAATAAAAACAAATGTTTATCATGTTTTCTTAGTCAAATATGTTTAATTTTTATGCGAATTAGAACTAATAAGGTATTAGTACAAAAAAATAGCTACTTAGTTATTAGGTACCTACATATAAATTGCACTTGTACTTGCACTTTTCATAAACTTTTAAGAAGTAACAAAATTTTTATATTATACATAAAATATTAATGAATGAATATGATGAATATATACTTAAATTTAAATAAAACAACAGTCACTTACAGAAGTCCGATGCCAATTTTTAAATAAATGTTACGATGGCGTTAATATTCTTGCTAAATAACTATATATAAAACATTTTTTAAACAATTTACGTTTAAAAAGATAAAACTATATACATTATGCAATAGTTTTTTGTATTTTCTTTTATTAGTACGAGGCTAAAACCATTTTTTTATTAAAATCTTTTATACGGAAGTACACACGCAACCGAAAAAATATTTTCTTAGCATCTTGATGACAATCAATATTAACACTTGCGGACAACAGACTTGAAATATATTGCTTGCCAGTAAATATGGTATCTTCAGTTTTTCCAAATGAGCCATAAATTCGTTAGAAGGTTTATATAGTCCACCTTCTGTCAAATGATTGGTCCAGACGTAAGAAGTCGACTTTTGGTTAGTTAAATTTGGTAACTTGCGTTTAAACTTGTTACAAATAAATCCTCCTAAATGTGCTAGTCCATCATATCCTAAATCATCGAGTTCTTTACAGAGGACTATGTCATCTCCATCCGTAAAATTGGTGTCAATGATTGTTTTTTTTTAAGCAAGCTTTTCTACCATACTACTGCCAATAGTTAATGTAGGAGTACTATCGTCTTCTACATTACAGTAATTTAAAAAGACACCTTCGTTTTTTCCTATTAAATAAGAACGCAGTCGCTATTTAAAATCTAAAGAAGTTGGATGATCGTTTAAACCACCTTTCGCTCTTATGACCCCAAAAAAATTCTCCAAGGGATCTTGGTTTAAGCGCCTTGTCAAAAGGTAGTATATATTATATCGTTTCTCTACATCTTCAAGAAGCAACTGCAAAGCCTTATTTGATATAAGAATACCTACAATGTTTTGGAAAATGTTATAAATGTGTTTTTACTTTGATATATTGTTTTACCTTTTTGGAACGAAACCCATGATTTCTTGCCTTTAACTCACATTGTTGAAATCATGTCAGACATTCTTTGCAAAATTTATTTTGCGCTTATACTCCAACAGACCTCAGGTTTCATCATAGGCAAATTCTTGTTGGGAACAACATCTTTTTTCAAACCCCGATAATTTTTCGCCCGATAATTCAGCAGTTGATGCTTAAGATTTACATAAAATTCAGTCTCTGTAAAATGTTTTGAACAAATATAAGCCGTCTTTGGGTTAAATTTATCTTTCCTACCGGTGGCATGCACCCATTGTTTAATTAGATTTTTCTCTTTAGGGAAACGAAAAAACCTCGTGTCAGGGCAACGATTTCGCTTGATCTTGTAATCAAAGGAACAGCCAAAAACCGCACAACGCATATCGTAAAAATTAAAAATATAACTGTGAGAAAACTTCGAAACTGATAACTCCACTCTACTGTCTGTGTCAAGTTAAGAATTCATAAAGGAGCCTTATGGGAAGCGGTGATGCCAGAACTACCGATAGACTGAGATAGGCGAGAGTAGTGGAGTTGCAGCGAAAAAGCAGGGCCGAACTGCATGTTATATTGCACATTAGACGTTTTTTCACTTAGGTAACTTTAAATTTTTTTTGTTTTTTTGAAAAATAAAAATTAAAGACATGTCTTTTTCTCACAACAGTTATTTATTAAATTTCGGCTTAGGTCATCATCAGACTCTTAAAAATATTCTTAATTGTTTAATGAACAAATTGAGTGAGTATTGTGGTAGATATTATTAGTGTCAGTAAAAAACATAAAAAAACAATAAAAACTTCTGTATATTTTAAAAAAAATACAACAGAACCATAGAAATGTAACAAATTATTTGGTTTTTTAGTTTGACATTTATATATTTACAATATTACAATTATCAAAAACTATGTACATTCTTCGTCCATATCCAAATCGGAATTGTCACTACTATCATATAAATCTATAACTATGGGAGTTACGTCTTCCATTAGACCGTCCACTTCCCAAAATTTTTTCTCCAGAGTCATTACATGTTGAATATAGTTTTTCCAGTTATCAGACGTAACATTTGAAAACGCTTTTTTTATGAGGTCCTCCATATCCTTCGCTTTGAAGGTGCTGTTATTTACGGCCACATGCCTTTTTACTTGGCTCCATACCATTTCAATTGGATTTAATTCGCAATGGTATGGAGGCAAACGAAGCACTTTGACATTATTTTGTTGTTTACAAAGTTCTTCAATTTTGTAATTATCAAAATTTTGTTTAAATTGCGCGACTACCTCCAAAAGCTCGCACTTCAGATAATTTTCTTCAAAAAATATGTCTTTTTGTCTTAACCAGTCCATAATGTTATTCTTATTCCACGATTGGTTAGGCAACAACTCGGTTTTTACACTATGATATGGAGCATTGTCCATAACAATAACCGTTTTTCGAACTAAGTTGGGCAACAGTTTGTTTTCAAACCAGTTCTCAAAACACGGACCGTCCATTTCGTCGTGATAATCAGCGCTGTTTTTTTTTGCAAGGAAAAACATTTCAGCACCGTTTACAAAACCATTTTCACTTCCGGCATGGACAAGGATGAAACGTGGTCCACGCTGAGTGGGATGCTTTAGTCCAGTACTTAGCCCTTTTATGAACGCATCTCTTGCCGAGGTGACGGTTTTGTCTTTCCATTCTCTGGAAACCGAGTGCCCCACATTGACCCATGACTCATCCAAATACACAATGTCATAGCCCTCAGCCCGATATTGTTTAATGGCCCTTAAATATCCATGCCTCCATGCAATTATATCAGGACGTTCTATTAGCACGGCACTTTTATCACGTTTTGCATAAACAAAGTTCATGTCTTTTAACAACCTGTACATTGTACTGCGGGTAAAATTTGGCAAGTTTTCGTCTTGGTTCACTTTTGGCAGAAGACGATTCAAAGTAGGAGGAATGTTTTCAAAAAAAAAACTATGCACTGTTCGACGAACGCCGATACGAACACCTTCATCGTAAGTATAGTCTCTGGAGTTGTTTCGGCAACGGGTTCTTTTTCTGTTTGTTTTTACCTCAGAAAGCTCACCTTCTTTGTCTTCCTGTACGATTTTTTGAATCGTACGAACTGACACTCCTGTCATCGCGGATACTTTGTCGAATACAATACGTTGACTTTCATCTCGAAGCAAATTAATGTGGTATCTCACTACGTTTAAGATCACTTTTTTAGCACTCAGATGTAAAATTTGACCACTTTTAAACGGCAAAACTGGATCCATTTTAACAATATAATTTTTTACACTTGAGATTTGAGTGCGCGATGGTTATGCCTTAACCCTTGTCCGGGCAGAAGAATTTAAAAACGTAATCGGGCAGTTTGGGCTTATGTATACAGACAAACATATAATCTCCACTTCACCTAATTACACTATTTTGAAAAACATACCGCTCATTTATCTATAACTCATAAATCTGTCTGCTTTCCAAATGTGCTTTCCAAATGACACTATTGTTTGGAATGACTAAGTACATAAAGAGAATTAGAAAACTATTAATAGTCAATTATAAAGTAATCAATATTGTTTACTGTTAGGGCCTGTTAGCCCGGCTTGCCCGATAATGGAAGTTTAAGCACAATATCTTAATTATTATTGCTTTCTATTTATTAACTATTGTGAAAGTAATATTTTATAAATAATTTTGAGAGTTGACACCTAAGCTGTCAGAATTACCTGTGCCATAATAATTAACCAATTGCGTAAAACCTAATATTTTAACCACTAATAAAGACATTTTTCTAATAATCTTTAAAATCACTTCCCTGAAAATGTAACCATATTTATAAGTAATTGTAGTCGTTAAGCTTATTAAATAGATACGTACCTATCTTTTTAAAATAAATTTGATTAACATTGGAAAATATAAATAAAAATTTGAATATAAATAAAGAATGGGTTATTTCGGCCGGCCCTGCATAGTCCCGTGAACTATTGGCAACATACGCCCGTAAGAAATGCACTGGCCTATCTGTTCAGTTGTGAATTCTTAACTTGAAACAGTCTGTAGAGATGCTAGTTTCTAACTGATTACGCTGCGGGTGACGTCACTCCCTGGCCGACGGTCATGCGGCGTGCGCAATATGTTACCTTCGTCGTTTATTATACCATGCGCCCAGCCCATTCAGTCTCCCACTTTCTGTCAAAACAACTTTTCTGTAGTGGGATTATTTTTTGCCTCTTTTTGAAATTTATAAAAGAAGGCAAAAATTATTATAAGACTCATTTTTATGGTCTACAACTTCTCTTGGGGTAAGTACTTTCATTGTGATATTTATTCTATAATTCTGACCACATTTCCAATATTTGTAACCTTACTTTCTTTCCAAAGCACATTTTTTTTTCTGATATATGCATTAGGACTCTTTAACAGAATTTAACTAAGTAGTAACATTCATATTTCATTTTATCCTTGCCATATGCTATTTGTTTAAGTGTAATTTTGTAAGATGGCAAGGAAGTTAAACCTTTCTTTTTGATGTGTTTCTAATGCATGTTGTTTCTTATCCTTTTAGTTTATTGGACATATCAAAACCTTATTGGTCCACTGGACAGTTTATTGGAGATATAAAACTTATTGGTTTACTGGACATTTTATTTTTATTGGACATTTCATTGGATTTATTGAATTTATTGGTTTATTGGACACCAAAACTTAGTCAGGACATACAGCCACGTGTGACTGCAGCTCTCCAGAAGTCACAACTTCTAAGTGGAGGATCCAACAGCTAGAACACACAAGCCGCCCATCGAAGCAATAAGTAACACTTATAACTGTTAAGCTTTGGCAGGGTTAATTATTGTTTTTTTATTGATTTAAATAAATATGATTGGTTAAAATTTGTCTTATTTGCTATCAAATGAGAACTCAGGTTCAATCCCTAGTTTAAGACAAGACGAACTCACCCTTGAGATACTGAGCTAGGCAAGGTATAGACGATAAGCTCCCATGGTTGATTGAGGTATTATTTTTACAATAGTATTTCAATTCTCTTTGGTAGTCTTATCGTTACACATTGGCGCCCAACCGTACTTGTTTTATTCAGGGAATTGTGCTCTGGGTTTTTGGTTTGGTGGCAGATAACAAACTTTGATAAATACTTTCTTATTTATATTTTTTGTGTGTTCATATTATCATTATTTGCAGTTAATTTTAATATTTCCATATTTTTGACTGTTTTTATATATTTTCACATGTTGGGTTAAAAAGTATTACCATTTTTATATATTTCAGCATATATATTTTATACTCAGATATTTTTATATATTTTTTTGATGGTAGGTACTTTTATACTGTTTTAAGTGGTTTGTTTTTTTTTTTTTAACTTAACCAGTTTTTGTGGATAGTGTATTTTAATTACTTTCTTAATTTTTTTTAAATTATATCTTCAAGATGCTACCTAAACATTTAAAGACAGATGAATTATCATATGAAATTCTTATTAGGAATGTCTCTGTCCCAAATACAGTAGAGGAAAAACGAAAGATCCTTGCTGGACTTCTTTCTCAGGAAGCCAGTAACCGTAATTTTTCTGATGTTTCTGTTAATCTATCTTTTGATGTTGATTACCAACAAGCTTTAGCTTCCTATTCTGACCTATTAAGTCTTATATCTGATTATTCAGGCACAAAATCTGATAGTAGATTCAAAGCTTTCAGTTCTCGTTTAACTCATTTGTCTGGTAGAATCTCCCGTCTACAGCCAACTTCTGTAGACGAAGAAAAATTAAAAAAAGCTATCCGCTATGATTTGTTGAAATTAGAAGGTACTTTGTCTGACATTGTAGATCAACCTGATATGGTAGACCAACCTGTTGCTTCTACTCCTGATAGAGTAAACCTTAATTATTCTCAATCTTCAGCCTCACCTGTTAAGTCTGTTCCTGTTTATAAATGGGGTATTAAAAAATTTTCTGGTAAAGAACCTCTAATTCCATTTCTCGAACAGATTGAAACTTTAAAGTTTTCTAGGAACTGCACTGATGAAGATTTATTCATCTCTGCAGGAGACCTATTTGAAGGTGCTGCTTTTACTTGGTGGCATAATCACTTTACAAAAAAATCTTTTAATTCTTGGTCTAAATTAGTTGCTTCCTTAAAGGAAACTTATTTACCTTACAATTATGAAAGAAATTTGTGGGAACAAATACGTTCTACAAAACAGTCTTTCAAACAACCTGTCTCTGCATATATTTCTTATATGGAGTCTTTGATGCTCCGGTCTTCAAAATCTATTCCTGAGTGTGAAAAAGTAGATGAAATCATTAATGGTCTTCTTCCTGATTATGTCAAGGCTCTTGCTTTCCAGGATGTGGAATCAGTTGCAGACCTTACAAAGTATTGTAAGAGATTTGAAGCTGCTCTTACTATTTCGTCTCGCAGTAAATTTTCTGTTGAGTCTCTTTCTTCTTCTGCTACATGTTGGAACTGCAACATGACAGGCCATATTTTTCAAGTATGTAATAAACCCAAGAGAAAGTTTTGTCATGGTTGTGGGTTTAAGAATATCACTACAAATGAATGTAGCAGATGTTCAAAAAACGGTTTGAAAGAACATTCCAGGGAAAACTTTTCGAAGACATTCAAACAACCCAAGTCAGTGAATGTGTCTAAGAAAGTTATACCTAAAACTGCTTCTTTTATATCTAATGATAATTTAAGCACTTTTTCTTCCGTACAATCTGAAACTTTACCTTCTTCTAGTACTTCTGTTCTTTCTAGTGGTCCTTTAAATTCTAAGGTACATTTAAATTCTACTTCATTATTAGATGTTCATAATAATGATAATAGACCATATATTTCTATTTCTGTAGGTAGTGAAACAATCTCTGCACTTCTTGATACTGGCAGTAATGTTAGTATTATTGGTTCTCCTTCTTTATTTTTACTTAAAAAACTCAAATTAGCACTTAATTATGATGTTTCAAGTCAACTCACTACTGCTGATGGAAACATTCAGAGTATTTTAGGATATGTTTGGTTACCTGTTACTTTATTGAGTAAAACTCAATCACTTAAAGTGTTAATAGTTCCTTCTATTTCACATAAGATGATATTAGGTATGGATTTTATTCGTTTGTTTCAACTTTGTTTGGATTTCTCAAATTTTTCATTTAAGGCTACAGATTTATCTACTTGTGTAGTAAATACTGTTAGCAGTGCTGAAAATCTTTCTGACATTCAACAGTCACAACTTAACTCTGTTCATCGTAGTGATTCTGTAAATGTAGTAACTGACTCTCTTTCAAGAATTCCTGAAGTATCTCAAGTTTCTCTCTTGAATTTATCTAATTTAAAAACAGATGCTTGGTATAGGAATATGATAGGGAAAGTTACAGTAAACCCTAACTTATATCCTGCTTTTAAGGTTCAGGATAATGTTCTCTATAAACATGTTTTTTCTAGATCAAAGTTTTCTAATTCTTCTCCAGAATGGAAAATTTTTGTTCCTTCTCCACATAGGAAGGAAATTTTGCAAATTTATCATGATGATCCTACAGCTGCTCATTTAGGTGTCTTTAAAACCCTTTCTAGGATTTCAGAATTGTATTACTGGCCTAAAATGAGATCTTTTGTTGTGAACTATGTTCATAAATGTAAAGTTTGTGCTTCTTGCAAGCCTTTAGAGAATATTTCTCCTGTCTTTAATGAAGTTCAGAAGAGAATAGGTCACTCTTACAATACCAACACTAATTGCTACAATTTACGTAGACATGATGTAAAATTTCGTGTAAGTGCTAAAGTCCGGAAGAAAAATAACATCCTTTCAAAAGCTGTGGATGATTTTTCTGCTAAATTAGCTCCCAAATTTATTCCCTGTATTATACATAAAGTTTTATCTCCTTTAGTGTATAATCTTAAGGATCTAGATGGTAAAGACCTTGGTAATTTTCATGTGCAAGATATTAAGTTAGATGTTACTGATTCTAGTGATGATGAGTCTCAATAATGTTGTATAATATGGTAAAGCATTATCTTTTATTATTTTATTTCTTTATATTTTGATATTTCTGTAGTTATGATAAACATATTAATCTTATTTATTTGACATTACCCTAACTGTTTATATATTCCTATTATTTTACTTTGGGTAATTGTTTTTGATTTTGATACAATTAAAAGCCTCATCCAGCACTTTATGTATGACAACATGGTTAGTTGCATACATGGTGTTTTAGTTTTCCTAGGATACATATATCCTAAGGAGATTTTGGGCCAGATTATATGAATCTGTGTTCCTTTTTGGTCTTTTAGAGACAATTAATATACCGTAGTAGGTATATATATTTTTTTTGGATGATGTGTTTTTTCTTATTTCTTTTGGAGTTAAAATAATTCTATGCATCTACTTTTAGAAATCTGGTGTAGAATTATGGCGCTTTGAAGTGTGATTGTAGTATACCTACTTTCACTTGTTTTCTTCTATTTTTGTAAACTATATTTATGCAGTACTTTATTCTTTTGTGTAGATCCCTGGTTTATATTTAGTGAGAATAACATTTCTTATGTATCATTATCTTATTTTCATTATTAACTTACTCTTAGTCTTCTAAGACTTGTTTTATGCAGTTACTATATCTCTTTTGTGTAGAACTTTGTCTTATTTGACATATCAAGTAAAGTTTATATGTATTTTTGAGTTGTTTATCAATAATTACATTTGCGTATCAATGTCTACATGCTTTTACTCATTTTATAATTTTGAAATTATTGTTGCCTTACTTTAGGTACTCAGTTATCCTGAGTACTAATTTTTTTTTGAGATTCATTCATTAGCAGTATCCATTAACTATTCATTTTTGTGAGATATGATCTCTATATTATGTATTTACCTGACTTTGCTTATTTGTCTTTATTTTTGTATACTTACCTTTGACTTTGATTATTAACTAGACTTCATACTATGTGTATAGAATGCTATTTTGCAAAAGAAGTTGTTGTACTTCCGAAGAAGAATTTCTGAAGACAGAATTCTTCAACAATGTATATCTGAATATATCAGATGCATTGCCCCTTTGTTATTATTATTTTTGTTATTGTGGGCCTGAGCTTTGATGCAGATGTACATTCGTACCACTGGATCTTCCTTAAATGGTGGGTTGTCTCCAGGGTATGGCGTCGGGGGGTTCATGGCACATAGGGTTGTCGTCTCCGAGGAGCGCTGTCGTGGTTTAACCGTGGGCTATGGGCTACTGAGTTCATACCAACATGGTTTCAATTGATCCTTTGGTAGGGTCCATGTACAGTACCAAAGTCTACAGATACCCGATTACTTTAAATTAATTTTTTCCCTTCATTTTTAGTCTGATGAATACTAAAATTCATTGGGTAATATGCATTTATATTCCCCTGAGCATTCCCCTCAAAAACTGTATATTATAATTATTAAATTTTTATTATAAACTTTATGCTACACCATCTTACTGCTTATTATACCTTATAACAGTACCTATTTAATTTCAGTTTAATGAATACTGAAATTCATTGAGTAATTTTTTTTATTTTTCCAGAGATATTCTCTGTAGTAGCAGTTTATTAATATTAGATTAATAATTTTAGTGTGATGAATACTACAATTCATTGGGTAATTTTTTTTATTTTTTTTCCCCAGATTAACATCTGAAAATTATTTTGCTATTTTTTTTTTTAAATATAGCAAGTTTGAGTTATACTTTAAATTTTTTATGAATAGTAATGTAAACTTAATTAATTATATTCATTAATTTAATTATTTTGTTATATATATTTTTTAAATAACATATAACAAATTTTAGTTTGACGGATACTACAATTCGTTGGGAAGTATTCAATTTCCCTGAGTAATACTCTAAATTTTTTTTTATGATCATTCTTTTATTATTATATTCATTAACTTGATTGCTTTGTTATAAAGTATTTATTTTTGATTTGTTACTACGGATTACTACTGCATATATTTATTCCTAGGTAGAACATTGTTTTCTTGTTTTCTTTGAGAAAAATTTCTCAGTTGTGTTCGAAATTTTTCTGATGGGTGGTAGGAGTGTGTAACGTTATAAACGTCACATCTCTATTAATTTATATTTAAATAATTATTTCATTTTAATTTGTTTATTAATTTCTTTATCTTCAGTTTAATTTTTACTATTTTTTTTTATTTATAAAAATAGTTGGCGCCCCTGTTTTTCTCTTCTTCCTCTGTCTTTATTTTCTCTCTTTCTGTCCCATAGAATAAATATTTGCCCTCTCACTTTTGTTCGGCAGACTATTCTGTTCTGTGTTGACTGACAAGCTAGTTTCATGATATCTATACCAACATTCTATGACATCTGTGCTAACTTCATTCAGTCTCCCACTTTCTGTCAAAACAACTTTTCTGTAGTGGGATTATTTTTTGCCTCTTTTTGAAATTTATAAAAGAAGGCAAAAATTATTATAAGACTCATTTTTATGGTCTACAACTTCTCTTGGGGTAAGTACTTTCATTGTGATATTTATTCTATAATTCTGACCACATTTCCAATATTTGTAACCTTACTTTCTTTCCAAAGCACATTTTTTTTTCTGATATATGCATTAGGACTCTTTAACAGAATTTAACTAAGTAGTAACATTCATATTTCATTTTATCCTTGCCATATGCTATTTGTTTAAGTGTAATTTTGTAAGATGGCAAGGAAGTTAAACCTTTCTTTTTGATGTGTTTCTAATGCATGTTGTTTCTTATCCTTTTAGTTTATTGGACATATCAAAACCTTATTGGTCCACTGGACAGTTTATTGGAGATATAAAACTTATTGGTTTACTGGACATTTTATTTTTATTGGACATTTCATTGGATTTATTGAATTTATTGGTTTATTGGACACCAAAACTTAGTCAGGACATACAGCCACGTGTGACTGCAGCTCTCCAGAAGTCACAACTTCTAAGTGGAGGATCCAACAGCTAGAACACACAAGCCGCCCATCGAAGCAATAAGTAACACTTATAACTGTTAAGCTTTGGCAGGGTTAATTATTGTTTTTTTATTGATTTAAATAAATATGATTGGTTAAAAATTGTCTTATTTGCTATCAAATGAGAACTCAGGTTCAATCCCTAGTTTAAGACAAGACGAACTCACCCTTGAGATACTGAGCTAGGCAAGGTATAGACGATAAGCTCCCATGGTTGATTGAGGTATTATTTTTACAATAGTATTTCAATTCTCTTTGGTAGTCTTATCGTTACAGTGTGTCCCTTCGGCTCGCAGAGATAAGAAATCAGCGGTTTCGAGAAGGCCATGCCTGTCGTAAGAGGTGACTAATGGGTAGGAGTCGAGAGGTGAAAAGTGTATGTGTGTGTGTATGCGTGTGTAAGTGTGTGCGTGTGTGCGTGCGTGTGTGTGTGTGAGTGTGTGTCCGGTTGGCTCGCAGAGATAAGAACACGGCCGTGGCAAAAAGGCCCTGCCTGTCGTAAGAGGCGACTAATGGGTAGGAGTCGAGAGGTGAAAAGTGTATGTGTGCGTGCGTGTGTGTGTGTGTGTATGTGTGTGTCCCTTCGGCTCGCAGAGATAAGAAAACAGCGGTGGCAAGAAGGCCATGCCTGTCGTAATGGGCGACTAATGGGTAGGAGTCGAGAGGTGAAGAATGTATGTGCGCGTGTGTGTGTGAGTGTGTGTGTGTATGTGTGTGTGTGTCCCTTCGTCTCGCAGAGATAAGAAAACAGCGGTGGCAAGAAGGCCATGCTTGTCGTAAGAGGCGACTAATGGGTAGGAGTCGAGAGGTGAAGAGTGTAATTGTGTGTGTTTGTGCGCGTGTGTGTGTGCGTGCTTGTGTGTGTGATTGTGTGTGTCCGTTCAGCTTGCAGAGATAAGAATACGGCAATGGCTCGCAGAGGTAAAAACACGGCCGTGGCAAAAAGGCCCTGCCTGTCGTAAAAGACGACTAATGGGTAGGAGTCGAGAGGTGAAAAGTGTGTGTGTATGCGTGTGTGGGTGTGTGAGTGTGTGTGTGTCTGTCCGTTCGGCTCGCAGAGATAAGAATACGGCCGTGGCAAGAAGCCCTGCCTGTCGTAAGAGGCGACTAATGGGTAGGAGTCGAGAGGTGAAAAGTGTATGTGTGCGTGCGTGGTGTGTGAGTGTGTGTGTGTATGTGTGTGTCCCTTCGGCTCGCAGAGATAAGAAAACAGCGGTGGCAAGAAGGCCATGCCTGTCGTAAGAGGCGACTAATGGGTAGGAGTCGAGAGGTGAAGAGTGTAATTGTGTGTGTGTGTGTGCGCGTGTGTGTGTGCGTGCTTGTGTGTGTGTGTGTATTTGTGTGTGTGTGAGTGTGTGTGTCCAGTCGGCTCGCAGAGATAAGAACACGTCCGTGCCAAGAAGGCCCTGCCTGTCGTAAGCGGTGACTAATGGGTAGAAGTCGAGAGGTGAAGAGTGTATGTGTATGTGTGTGCTTGTGTGAGTGTGTGTGTGTGTCCGGTCGTCTCGCAGAGATAAGAAAACGGCAGTGGCAAGAAGGCCCCTCCTGTCGTAAGAGGCGACTAATGGGTAGGAGTCGAGAGGTGAAGAGTGTAATTGTGTGAGTGTGTGCGCGTGTGTGTGTGCGTGTGTGCGTGCTTGTGTGTGTGAGTGTGTGTGTCCGTTCAGCTTGCAGAGATAAGCTTACGGCCGAGGCAAGAAGGCCCTGCCTGTCGTAAGTGGCGACTAATTGGTAGGAGTCGAGAGGTGAAGAGTGTATGTGTGTGTGTGCGTGTGTGTGTGCGTGTGTGAGTGTGTGTGTGTCCGGTCGGCTCGCAGAGATAAGAACACGTCCGTGCCAAGAAGGCCCTGCCTGTCGTAAGCGGTGACTAATGGGTAGAAGTCGAGAGGTGAAGAGTGTATGTGTGTGTGTGTGCGTGTGTGCTTGTGTGAGTGTGTGTGTGTGTCCGGTCGTCTCACAGAGATATTAAAACAGCCGTGGCAAGAAGGCCATGCCAGTCTTAAGGGGCGACTAATGGGTAGGAGTCGAGAGGTGAAGAGTGTATGTGTGCGTGCGTGTGTGTGTGAATGTGTGTGTGTATGTGTGTGTGTCCCTTCTGCTCGCAGAGATAAAAATACAGCCGTGACAAGAAGGCCATGCCTGTCGTAAGAGGCGACTAATGGGTAGGAGTCGAGAGGTGAAGATTGTGTGTGTGTGTGCGTGTGTGCGTTTGTGTGTGAGTATGTGTGTGTATGTGTGTGTGTATACCTTTGGCTCGCAGAGATAAGAATACGTCCGTGGCAAGAAGGCCATGCTTGCTGTAAGGAGCGACTAATTGGTAGGAGTCGAGAGATGAAGCGTGTATGTGAGTGTGTGTGTGTGTCCGTTTGGCTTGCAGAGATAAGAATAGGGCCGAGGCAAGAAGGCCCTGCCTCTTGTAAGGGGCGACTAATAGGTAGGAGTCGAGAGGTGAAGAGTGTATGTGTGTGTGCGTGTGTGTGTGTGAGTGTATGTGTGTGTGCGTGTGTGTTCGTGTGTGTGTGTGTGTGTGTGTGTGTGAGTGTGTGTGTGTCCATTCGGCTCGCAGAGATTAGAATACGGCCGAGGCAAGAAGGCCATGCCTGTCGTAAGAGGCGACTAATGGGTAGGAGTCGAGAGGTGAAGAGTGTATTGGTGTGTGTGTGTGTGCGTGTGTGCGTGCGTGTGTGCGTGCTTGTGTGTGTGAGTGTGTGTGTCCGTTCAGCTTGCAGAGATAAGCTTACGGCCGAGGCAAGAAGGCCCTGCCTGTCGTAAGAGGCGACTAATTGGTAGGAGTCGAGAGGTGAAGAGTGTATGTGTGTGTGTGTGCGTGTGTGCGTGTGTGTGTGCGTGTGTGAGTGTGTGTGTGTCCGGTCGGCTCGCAGAGATAAGAACACGTCCGTGCCAAGAAGGCCCTGCCTGTCGTAAGCGGTGACTAATAGGTAGGAGTCGAGAGGTGAAGAGTGTATGTGTGTGTGCGTGTGTGTGTGTGAGTGTATGTGTGTGTGCGTGTGTGTTCGTGTGTGTGTGTGTGTGTGTGTGTGTGTGAGTGTGTGTGTGTCCATTCGGCTCGCAGAGATTAGAATACGGCCGAGGCAAGAAGGCCATGCCTGTCGTAAGAGGCGACTAATTGGTAGGAGTCGAGAGGTGAAGAGTGTATGTGTGTGTGTGTGCGTGTGTGCGTGTGTGTGTGCGTGTGTGAGTGTGTGTGTGTCCGGTCGGCTCGCAGAGATAAGAACACGTCCGTGCCAAGAAGGCCCTGCCTGTCGTAAGCGGTGACTAATGGGTAGAAGTCGAGAGGTGAAGAGTGTATGTGTGTGTGTGTGCGTCTGCGTGTGTGTGCTTGTGTGAGTATGTGTGTGTGTGTGTCCGGTCGTCTCGCAGAGATAAGAACACGGCCGTGGCAAGAAGGCCCTGCCTGTCGTAAGAGGCGACTAATGGGTAGGAGTCGAGAGGTGAAGAGTGTAATTGTGTGATTGTGTGCGCGTGTGTGTGTGCGTGTGTGCGTGCTTGTGTGTGTGAGTGTGTGTGTCCGTTCAGCTTGCAGAGATAAGCTTACGGCCGAGGCAAGAAGGCCCTGCCTGTCGTAAGTGGCGACTAATTGGTAGGAGTCGAGAGGTGAAGAGTGTATGTGTGTGTGTGTGCGTGTGTGCGTGTGTGTGTGCGTGTGTGAGTGTGTGTGTGTCCGGTCGGCTCGCAGAGATAAGAACACGTCCGTGCCAAGAAGGCCCTGCCTGTCGTAAGCGGTGACTAATGGGTAGAAGTCGAGAGGTGAAGAGTGTATGTGTGTGTGTGTGCGTGTGTGCGTGTGTGGGCTTGTGTGAGTGTATGTGTGTCCGGTCGTCTCGCAGAGATAAGAAAACAGCCTTGGCAAGAAGGCCTTGTCAGTCTTAAGGGGCGACTAATGGGTAGGAGTCGAGAGGTGAAGAGTGTATGTGTGCGTGCGTGTGTGTGTGAATGTGTGTGTGTATGTGTGTGTATGTGTGTGTGTCCCTTCTGCTCGCAGAGATAAAAATACAGCCGTGACAAGAAGGCCATGGCTGTCGTAAGAGGCGACTAATGGGTAGGAGTCGAGAGGTGAAGAGTGTATGTGTGTGTGAGTGTGCGTGTGTGTGCGTGTGTGAGTGTGTGTGTGTATTTGTGTGTGTGAGTGTGTGTGTACAGTCGGCTCGCAGAGATAAGAACACGGCCGTGGCAAGAAGGCCCTGCCTGTCGTAAGAGGCGTGTGCGTGTGTGTGCGTGTGTAAGTGTGTGTGTATGTGTGTGATAGAGATAAGAATACGGCCGAGGCAAGAAGGCCCTGCCTCTTGTATGGGGCGACTAATAGGTAGAAGTCGAGAGGTGAATAGTGTATGAGTGTGTGCGTGTGTGGGTGTGTGTGTGTTTGTGCGTGTGTAAGTGTGTGTGTATGTATATGTGTGTCCATTCGGCTCGCAGAGACTAGAATACGGCCGAGGCAAGAAGGCCATGCCTGTCGTAAGAGGCGACTAATGGGTAGGAGTCGAGAGGTGAAGAGTGTATTTGTGTGTGTGTGTGCGTGTGTGTTCGCAGAGATAAGAACACGTCCGTGCCAAGAAAGCCCTGCCTGTATGTGTGTGTGTGTGCGTCTGCGTGTGTGCGTGTGTGTGCTTGTGTGAGTGTGTGTGTGTGTGTCCGGTCGTCTCGCAGAGATAAGAACACGGCCGTGGCAAGAAGGCCCTGCCTGTCGTAAGAGGCGACTAATGGGTAGGAGTCGAGAGGTGAAGAGTGTATGTGTGTGTGCGTGTGTGTGTGTTTGTGCGTTTGTAAGTGTGTGTGTGTGTATTTGTGTGTGTGAGTGTGTGTGTGTCCAGTAGGCTCGCAGAGATAAGAACACGGCCGTGGCAAGAAGGCCCTGCCTGTCGTAAGAGGCGACTTATGGGTAGGAGTCGAGTGGTGAAGAGTGTATATGTGTGTGTGTGCGTGTGTGAGTGTGTGTGTATATTTGTGTGTCCGTTTGGATTGCAGAGATAAGAATACGGCCAAGGCAAGAAGACCCTGCCTTTTGTAAGGGGCGACTAATAGGAAGGAGACGAGAGGTGAAGAGTGTATGTGTGTATGCGTGTGTGCGTGTGTGTGTGCGTGTGTGAGTATGTGTGTGTGTCCGTTTGGCTTGCAGAGATAAGAATAGGGCCGAGGCAAGAAGGCCCTGCCTCTTGTAAGGGGCGACTAATAGGTAGGAGTCGAGAGGTGAAGAGTGTATGTGTGTGTGCGTGTGTGTGTGAGTGTATGTGTGTGTGCGTGTGTGTTCGTGTGTGTGTGTGTGAGTGTGTGTGTGTGTATGTTTGTGTGTGTGTCCCTTCGGCTCGCAGAGATAAGAAAACAGCGGTGGCAAGAAGGACATGCCTGTCGTAAGGGGCGACTAATGGGTAGGAGTCGAGAGGTGAAGAGTGTATGTGTGCGTGCGTGTGTGTGTCAGTGTGTTTGTGTGTGTATGTGTGTCCCTTCGGCTCGCAGAGATAAGAAAACAGCGGTGGCAAGAAGGCCATGCCTGTCGTAATGGGCGACTAATGGGTAGGAGTCGAGAGGTGAAGAATGTATGTGTGCGTGCGTGTGTGTGTGAGTGTGTGTGTATGTGTGTGTCCCTTCGGCTCGCAGAGATAAGAAAACAGCGGTGGCAAGAAGGCCATGCTTGTCGTAAGAGGCGACTAATTGGTAGGAGTCAAGAGGTGAAGAGTGTAATTGTGTGTGTGTGTGCGCGTGTGTGTGTGCGTGCTTGTGTGTGTGAGTGTGTGTGTATGTGTGTGTGTGTGTGTCTCTTCGGCTCACAGAGATAAGAATACGGCCGAGGAAAGAAGGCCCTTCCTGACGTAAGAGGCGACTAATGGGTAGGAGTCGAGAGGTGAAGAGTGTATGTGTGTGTGTGTGTGCGTGTGTGTTTGCGTGTGTGAGTGTGTGTGTGTATGTGTGTGTCAGTTAGGCTTGCAGAGATAAGAATACGGCCGAGGCAAGAAGGCCCTGCCTCTTGTAAGGGGCGACTAATAGGTAGGAGTCGAGGTTTGAAGAGTGTATGTGTGTGTGCGTGTGTGAGTATGTGTGTGTGTCCGTTCGGCTTGCAGAGATAAGAACACGGCCGAGGAAAGAAGGCCCTGCCTGACGTAAGAGGCGACTAATGGGTAGGAGTCGAGAGGTGAAGAGTGTATGTGTGTGTGTGTGTGTGTATGTGTGTGCGTGTGTGTTTGCGTGTGTGAGTGTGTGTGTGTGTATGTGTGTGTGTCCGTTAGGCTTGCAGAGATAAGAATACGGCCAAGATAAGAAGGCCCTGCCTCTTGTAAGGGGCGACTAATAGGTAGGAATCAAGAGGTGAAGAGTGTATGTGTGTGTGCGTGTGTGTGTGTGAGTGTATGTGTGTGTGCGTGCGTGTGTGTGTGTCTGTGAGTGTGTGTGTGTATGTGTGTCCCTTCGGCTCGCAGAGAAAAGAAAACAGCGGTGGCAAGAATGCCATGCCTGTCGTAAGAGGTGACTAATGGGTAGGAGTCGAGAGGTGAAGAGTGTATGTGTGTGTGCGTGTGTGTGTGTTTGTGCGTATGTGAGTGTGTGTGTATGGGTATGTGTGTCCGTTCGGCTTGCAGAGATAAGAATACGGCCGTGACAAGAAGGCCATGCTTGTCGTAATTAGCGGCTAATGGGTAGGAGTCGAGAGGTAAAGAGTGTATGTGTGTGTGTGCGTGTGTGTTTGCGTGTGTGAGTGTGTGTGTATGTGTGTGTGTCCGTTAGGCTTGCAGAGATAAAATACGGCCAAGGCAAGAAGGCCCTGCCTCTTGTAAGGGGCGACTAATGTGTAGGAATCGAGAGGTGAAGAGTGTATGTGTGTGTGCGTGTGTGTGTGTGTGAGTGTATGTGTGTGTGCGTGTGTGCGTGCGTGTGTGTGTCTGTGAGTGTGTGTGTGTATGTGTGTCCCTTCGGCTCGCAGAGAAAAGAAAACAGCGGTGGCAAGAATGCCATGCCTGTCGTAAGAGGTGACTAATGGGTAGGAGTCGAGAGGTGAAGAGTGTATGTGTGTGTGCGTGTGTGTGTGTTTGTGCGTTTGTAAGTGTGTGTGTATGTATGTAAGTGTCCGTTCGGCTCGCAGAGATTAGAATACGGTCGAGGCAAGAAGGACATGCCTGTCGTAAAAGGCGACTAATAGGTAGGAGTCGAGAGGTGAAGAGTGTATGTGTGTGTGTGTGACTGTGTGTGTGTCCGCTCGGCTCGCAGAGATAAAAATACGGCCGTGGCAAGAAGGCCCTGCCTGTCTTAAGAGGCGACCAATGGATAGGAGTCGAGAGGTGGAAAGTGTGTGCGTGTGCGTGTGTGCGTGTGTGTGTGAGTGTGTGTGTGTATGTGTGTGTGTGTCCCTTCGTCTCGAAGAGATAAGAAAACAGCGGTGGCAAGAAGGCCATGCTTGTCGTAAGAGGCGACTAATGGGTAGGAGTCGAGAGGTGAAGAGTGTAATTGTGTGTGTTTGTGCGCGTGTGTGTGTGCGTGTGTGCGTGCTTGTGTGTGTGATTGTGTGTGTCCGTTCAGCTTGCAGAGATAAGAATACGGCAATGGCTCGAAGAGGTAAAAACACGGCCGTGGCAAAAAGGCCCTGCCTGTCGTAAAAGACGACTAATGGGTAGGAGTCGAGAGGTGAAAAGTGTATGTGTGTGTGTGTGTATGCGTGTGTGGGTGTGTGAGTGTGTGTGTGTCTGTCCGTTCGGCTCGCAGAGATAAGAATACGGCCGTGGCAAGAAGCCCTGCCTGTCGTAAGAGGCGACTAATGGGTAGGAGTCGAGAGGTGAAAAGTGTATGTGTGCGTGCGTGTGTGTGAGTGTGTGTGTGTATGTGTGTGTCCCTTCGGCTCGCAGAGATAAGAAAACAGCGGTGGCAAGAAGGCCATGCCTGTCGTAAGAGGCGACTAATGGGTAGGAGTCGAGAGGTGAAGAGTGTAATTGTGTGTGTGTGTGCGCGTGTGTGTGTGCGTGTGTGCGTGCTTGTGTGTGTGTGTGTATTTGTGTGTGTGTGAGTGTGTGTGTCCAGTCGGCTCGCAGAGATAAGAACACGTCCGTGCCAAGAAGGCCCTGCCTGTCGTAAGCGGTGACTAATGGGTAGAAGTCGAGAGGTGAAGAGTGTATGTGTATGTGTGTGCGTGTGTGTGCTTGTGTGAGTGTGTGTGTGTGTCCGGTCGTCTCGCAGAGATAAGAAAACGGCAGTGGCAAGAAGGCCCCTCCTGTCGTAAGAGGCGACTAATGGGTAGGAGTCGAGAGGTGAAGAGTGTAATTGTGTGAGTGTGTGCGCGTGTGTGTGTGCGTGTGTGCGTGCTTGTGTGTGTGAGTGTGTGTGTCCGTTCAGCTTGCAGAGATAAGCTTACGGCCGAGGCAAGAAGGCCCTGCCTGTCGTAAGTGGCGACTAATTGGTAGGAGTCGAGAGGTGAAGAGTGTATGTGTGTGTGTGTGCGTGTGTGAGTGTGTGTGTGCGTGTGTGAGTGTGTGTGTGTCCGGTCGGCTCGCAGAGATAAGAACACGTCCGTGCCAAGAAGGCCCTGCCTGTCGTAAGCGGTGACTAATGGGTAGGAGTCGAGAGGTGAAGAGTGTAATTGTGTGAGTGTGTGCGCGTGTGTGTGTGCGTGTGTGCGTGCTTGTGTGTGTGAGTGTGTGTGTCCGTTCAGCTTGCAGAGATAAGCTTACGGCCGAGGCAAGAAGGCCCTGCCTGTCGTAAGTGGCGACTAATTGGTAGGAGTCGAGAGGTGAAGAGTGTATGTGTGTGTGTGTGTGTGTGCGTGTGTGCGTGTGTGTGCTTGTGTGAGTGTGTGTGTGTGTCCGGTCGTCTCACAGAGATATTAAAACAGCCGTGGCAAGAAGGCCATGCCAGTCTTAAGGGGCGACTAATGGGTAGGAGTCGAGAGGTGAAGAGTGTATGTGTGCGTGCGTGTGTGTGTGAATGTGTGTGTGTATGTGTGTGTATGTGTGTGTGTCCCTTCTGCTCGCAGAGATAAAAATACAGCCGTGACAAGAAGGCCATGCCTGTCGTAAGAGGCGACTAATGGGTAGGAGTCGAGAGGTGAAGATTGTGTGTGTGTGTGCGTGTGTGCGTGTGTGTGTGAGTATGTGTGTGTGTATACCTTTGGCTCGCAGATATAAGAATACGTCCGTGGCAAGAAGGCCATGCTTGCTGCAAGGAGCGACTAATTGGTAGGAGTCGAGAGGTGAAGCGTGTATGTGTGTGTGTGTGTGTGAGTGTGTGTGTGTGTCCGTTTGGCTTGCAGAGATAAGAATAGGGCCGAGGCAAGAAGGCCCTGCCTCTTGTAAGGGGCGACTAATAGGTAGGAGTCGAGAGGTGAAGAGTGTATGTGTGTGTGCGTGTGTGTGTGTGAGTGTATGTGTGTGTGCGTGTGTGTTCGTGTGTGTGTGTGTGTGTGTGAGTGTGTGTGTGTGTATGTTTGTGTGTGTGTCCCTTCGGCTCGCAGAGATAAGAAAACAGCGGTGGCAAGAAGGACATGCCTGTCGTAAGGGGCGACTAATGGGTAGGAGTCGAGAGGTGAAGAGTGTATGTGTGCGTGCGTGTGTGCGTGTGTGTGTCAGTGTGTTTGTGTGTGTATGTGTGTCCCTTCGGCTCGCAGAGATAAGAAAACAGCGGTGGCAAGAAGGCCATGCCTGTCGTAATGGGCGACTAATGGGTAGGAGTCGAGAGGTGAAGAATGTATGTGTGCGTGCGTGTGTGTGTGAGTGTGTGTGTATGTGTGTGTCCCTTCGGCTCGCAGAGATAAGAAAACAGCGGTGGCAAGAAGGCCATGCTTGTCGTAAGAGGCGACTAATTGGTAGGAGTCAAGAGGTGAAGAGTGTAATTGTGTGTGTGTGTGCGCGTGTGTGTGTGCGTGTGTGCGTGCTTGTGTGTGTGAGTGTGTGTGTATGTGTGTGTGTGTGTCTCTTCGGCTCACAGAGATAAGAATACGGCCGAGGAAAGAAGGCCCTTCCTGACGTAAGAGGCGACTAATGGGTAGGAGTCGAGAGGTGAAGAGTGTATGTGTGTGTGTGTGTGTGCGTGTGTGTTTGCGTGTGTGAGTGTGTGTGTGTGTGTATGTGTGTGTCAGTTAGGCTTGCAGAGATAAGAATACGGCCGAGGCAAGAAGGCCCTGCCTCTTGTAAGGGGCGACTAATAGGTAGGAGTCGAGGTTTGAAGAGTGTATGTGTGTGTGCGTGTGTGAGTATGTGTGTGTGTCCGTTCGGCTTGCAGAGATAAGAACACGGCCGAGGAAAGAAGGCCCTGCCTGACGTAAGAGGCGACTAATGGGTAGGAGTCGAGAGGTGAAGAGTGTATGTGTGTGTGTGTATGTGTGTGCGTGTGTGTTTGCGTGTGTGAGTGTGTGTGTGTATGTGTGTGTGTCCGTTAGGCTTGCAGAGATAAGAATACGGCCAAGATAAGAAGGCCCTGCCTCTTGTAAGGGGCGACTAATAGGTAGGAATCAAGAGGTGAAGAGTGTATGTGTGTGTGCGTGTGTGTGTGTGAGTGTATGTGTGTGTGCGTGCGTGTGTGTGTGTCTGTGAGTGTGTGTGTGTATGTGTGTCCCTTCGGCTCGCAGAGAAAAGAAAACAGCGGTGGCAAGAATGCCATGCCTGTCGTAAGAGGTGACTAATGGGTAGGAGTCGAGAGGTGAAGAGTGTATGTGTGTGTGCGTGTGTGTGTGTTTGTGCGTATGTGAGTGTGTGTGTATGGGTATGTGTGTGAGTTCGGCTTGCAGAGATAAGAATACGGCCGTGACAAGAAGGCCATGCTTGTCGTAATTAGCGGCTAATGGGTAGGAGTCGAGAGGTAAAGAGTGTATGTGTGTGTGTGCGTGTGTGTTTGCGTGTGTGAGTGTGTGTGTATGTGTGTGTGTCCGTTAGGCTTGCAGAGATAAAATACGGCCAAGGCAAGAAGGCCCTGCCTCTTGTAAGGGGCGACTAATGTGTAGGAATCGAGAGGTGAAGAGTGTATGTGTGTGTGCGTGTGTGCGTGTGTGTGTGTGTGAGTGTATGTGTGTGGGCGTGTGTGCGTGCGTGTGTGTGTCTGTGAGTGTGTGTGTGTGTATGTGTGTCCCTTCGGCTCGCAGAGAAAAGAAAACAGCGGTGGCAAGAATGCCATGCCTGTCGTAAGAGGTGACTAATGGGTAGGAGTCGAGAGGTGAAGAGTGTATGTGTGTGTGCGTGTGTGTGTGTTTGTGCGTTTGTAAGTGTGTGTGTATGTATGTAAGTGTCCGTTCGGCTCGCAGAGATTAGAATACGGTCGAGGCAAGAAGGACATGCCTGTCGTAAAAGGCGACTAATAGGTAGGAGTCGAGAGGTGAAGAGTGTATTTGTGTGTGTGTGTGTGTGTGCGTGCGTGTGTGTGTGAGTGTGTGTATCCGTTCGGCTTGCAGAGATAAGAATACGGCCGGGGCAAGAAGGCCCTGCCTCTCGTAAAAGGCGACCAAAACAGAGGAGTCGAGAGGTGAATAGTGTATGTGTGTGTGTGTGACTGTGTGTGTCCGCTCGGCTCGTTGAGATAAAAATACGGCCGTGGCAAGAATGCCCTGCCTGTCTTAAGAGGCGACCAATGGATAGGAGTCGAGAGGTGGAAAGTGTGTGCGTGTGCGTGTGTGCGTGTGTGGGTGTGTGTGTGTTTGTGCGTGTGTAAATATGTGTTTGTATGTGTGTGTCCATTCGGTTCGCAAAGATTAGAATACGGCCGAGGCAAGAAGGCCCTGCCTCTTGTAAGGGGCGACTAATAGGTAGGAGTCGAGAGGTGAATAGTGTATGTGTATGTGTGTGTGCGTGTGTGGGTGTGTGTGTGTTTGTGCGTGTGTAAATGTATGTGTGTATGTATGTGTGTGTCCATTCGGTTCGCAGAAATTAGAATACGGCCGAGGCAAGAAGGCCATGCCTGTCGTAAGAGGCGACTAATGGGTAGGAGTCGAGAGGTGAAAAGTGTATGTGTGTGTGTGTATGTGTGTGCGTGTGTGTTTGCGTGTGTGAGTGTGTGTGTATGTGTGTGTGTCCGTTAGGCTTGCAGAGATAAAATACGGCCAAGGCAAGAAGGCCCTGCCTCTTGTAAGGGGCGACTAATGTGTAGGAATCGAGAGGTGAAGAGTGTATGTGTGTGTGCGTGTGTGCGTGTGTGTGTGTGTGAGTGTATGTGTGTGGGCGTGTGTGCGTGCGTGTGTGTGTCTGTGAGTGTGTGTGTGTGTATGTGTGTCCCTTCGGCTCGCAGAGAAAAGAAAACAGCGGTGGCAAGAATGCCATGCCTGTCGTAAGAGGTGACTAATGGGTAGGAGTCGAGAGGTGAAGAGTGTATGTGTGTGTGCGTGTGTGTGTGTTTGTGCGTTTGTAAGTATGTGTGTATGTATGTAAGTGTCCGTTCGGCTCGCAGAGATTAGAATACGGTCGAGGCAAGAAGGACATGCCTGTCGTAAAAGGCGACTAATAGGTAGGAGTCGAGAGGTGAAGAGTGTATTTGTGTGTGTGTGTGTGTGTGTGCGTGCGTGTGTGTGTGAGTGTGTGTATCCGTTCGGCTTGCAGAGATAAGAATACGGCCGGGGCAAGAAGGCCCTGCCTCTCGTAAGAGGCGACCAAAAGGGAGGAGTCGAGAGGTGAATAGTGTATGTGTGTGTGTGTGACTGTGTGTGTGTCCGCTCGGCTCGTTGAGATAAAAATACGGCCGTGGCAAGAATGCCCTGCCTGTCTTAAGAGGCGACCAATGGATAGGAGTCGAGAGGTGGAAAGTGTGTGCGTGTGCGTGTGTGCGTGTGTGGGTGTGTGTGTGTTTGTGCGTGTGTAAATATGTGTTTGTATGTGTGTGTCCATTCGGTTCGCAAAGATTAGAATACGGCCGAGGCAAGAAGGCCCTGCCTCTTGTAAGGGGCGACTAATAGGTAGGAGTCGAGAGGTGAATAGTGTATGTGTATGTGTGTGTGCGTGTGTGGGTGTGTGTGTGTTTGTGCGTGTGTAAATGTATGTGTGTATGTATGTGTGTGTCCATTCGGTTCGCAGAAATTAGAATACGGCCGAGGCAAGAAGGCCATGCCTGTCGTAAGAGGCGACTAATGGGTAGGAGTCGAGAGGTGAAAAGTGTATGTGTGTGTGTGTATGTGTGTGCGTGTGTGTTTGCGTGTGTGAGTGTGTGTGTATGTGTGTGTGTCCGTTAGGCTTGCAGAGATAAAATACGGCCAAGGCAAGAAGGCCCTGCCTCTTGTAAGGGGCGACTAATGTGTAGGAATCGAGAGGTGAAGAGTGTATGTGTGTGTGCGTGTGTGCGTGTGTGTGTGTGTGAGTGTATGTGTGTGGGCGTGTGTGCGTGCGTGTGTGTGTCTGTGAGTGTGTGTGTGTGTATGTGTGTCCCTTCGGCTCGCAGAGAAAAGAAAACAGCGGTGGCAAGAATGCCATGCCTGTCGTAAGAGGTGACTAATGGGTAGGAGTCGAGAGGTGAAGAGTGTATGTGTGTGTGCGTGTGTGTGTGTTTGTGCGTTTGTAAGTGTGTGTGTATGTATGTAAGTGTCCGTTCGGCTCGCAGAGATTAGAATACGGTCGAGGCAAGAAGGACATGCCTGTCGTAAAAGGCGACTAATAGGTAGGAGTCGAGAGGTGAAGAGTGTATTTGTGTGTGTGTGTGTGTGTGTGCGTGCGTGTGTGTGTGAGTGTGTGTATCCGTTCGGCTTGCAGAGATAAGAATACGGCCGGGGCAAGAAGGCCCTGCCTCTCGTAAGAGGCGACCAAAAGGGAGGAGTCGAGAGGTGAATAGTGTATGTGTGTGTGTGTGTGACTGTGTGTGTGTCCGCTCGGCTCGTTGAGATAAAAATACGGCCGTGGCAAGAATGCCCTGCCTGTCTTAAGAGGCGACCAATGGATAGGAGTCGAGAGGTGGAAAGTGTGTGCGTGTGCGTGTGTGCGTGTGTGTGTGCGTGTGTGTGTGAGTGTGTGTGTGTCCGTTCGGCTCGCAGAGATAAGAACACGGCCGTAGCAAAAAGTCCCTGAATGTCGTAAGAGGCGACTAATGGGTAGGAGTCGAGAGGTGGAGCGTGTATGTGTGTGTGTGTGTGTGTGTGCGAGTGTGTGTGTGTGTGTGTGTGTGTCTGTTCGGCTCGCAGAGATAAGAATACGTCCGTGGCAAGAAGGCCCTGCCTGTCGTAAGAGCAGAATAATGGGTAGGAGTCGAGGGGTGAAGAGTGTATGTGTGTGTGTTTGTGTGCGTGCGTGTGTGAGTGTGTGTGTGAGTGTGTGTGTGTCAGTGTGTGTGTGTGTCCGGTCGGCTCGCAGAGATATGAACACGGCCGTGGCAAAAAGGCTCTGCCTGTCGTAAGAGGAGAATAATGGGTAGGAGTCGAGAGGTGAAGAGTGTATGTGTGTGTGTGCGCGCGTGTGTGTGTGTATGTGTATGTGTGTGTGTGTGTGCGTGTCTCTTCTGCTCGCAGAGGTACGAATACGGCCGTGGCAAGAAGGCCATGCCTGCTGTAAGGAGCAACTAATGGGTAGGAATCGAGAGTTGAAGAGTGTACCTGTATGTGAGTGTGTGTGTGTGTGCGTGTGTGAGTGTATGTGTGTGTGTGTCCGTTCGGCTTGCAGAGATAAGAATACAGCCGTGGCAAGAAGGCCCTGCCTGTCGTATAGAAGAGTTTAGGTGTGTGTGTGTGGTTGTGAGTGTGTGTGTGTGGTTGTGAGTGTGTGTGTGTGTGTGTGTGTCTGTATGGCTCGCAGAGGTAAAAACACGGCCGTGGCAAAAAGGCCCTGCCTGTCGTAAGAGACGACTAATGGGTAGGAGTCGAGAGGTGAAGAGTGTATGTGTGTGTGTGTGTGTGTGCGTGTGTGAGTGTGTGTGTGTCCGTTGGCTCGCAGAGATAAGAATACGGCCGTGGCAAGAAGCCCTGCCTGTCGTAAGAGGCGACTAATGGGTAGGAGTCGAGAGGTGAAGAGTGTATGTGTGTGTCTGTGTGTGCGTGTGTGTGTGAGTGTGTGTGTGTGTGTGCGTGTGTGAGTGTGTGTGTATGTATGTGTGTCCGTTCGGCCTGCATAGGTAAGAATACAGCCGAGGCAAGAAGGCCCTGCCTGTCGTAAGGTGCGAGTAATAGGTAGGAGTCGAGAGGTGAAGAGTGTAGGTGTGTGTGTGTGTGTGAATGTGTATGTGTGTCTGTATGGCTCGCAAAGATAAGAACACGGCCGTGGCAAAAAGGCTCTGCCTGTCGAAAGAGGCGTATAATGGGTAGGAGTGGAGAGGTGAAGAATTTATGTGTGTGTGTGTGTGTGTGCATGTGTGTGTGCGTGTGTGAGTGTGGGTGTATGTATGTGTGTCCGTTCGGCTTGCAGAGATAAGAACACAGCCGAGGCAAGAAGTCCCTGCCTGTCGTAAGGGGCGAGTAATAGGTAAGAGTCGAGAGGTGAAGAGTTTAGGTGTGTGTGTGTGTGAGTGTGTGTGTGTGTGTGTCTGTATGGCTCGCAGAGATAAAAACACGGCCGTGGCAAAAAGGCCCTGCCTGTCTTAAGAGACGACTAATGGGTAGGAGTCGAGAGGTGAAGAGTGTATGTGTGTGTGCGTCTGTGCGTGTGTAAGTGTGTGTGTGTGTGTCCGTTCGGCTCGCAGAGATAAGAATACGGCCGTGGCAAGAAGGCCCTATCTGTCGTAGGAGGCGACTAATGGGTAGGAGTCGAAAGGTGAAGAGTGTATGTGTGTGTGTGTGCGTGTGTGTGTGTGTGTGAGTGTGTGTGTGTGTGCGTGTGTGAGTGTGTGTGTATGTATGTGTGTCCGTTCGGCCTGCAGAGATAAGAATACAGCCGAGGCAAGAAGGCCCTGCCTGTCGTAAGGGGCGAGTAATAGGTAGGAGTCGAGAGGTGAAGAGTGTATGTGTGTGTGTGCGTGTGTGCGTGTGTGTGCTTGTGTGAGTGTGTGTGTGTGTCCGGTCGTTTTGCAGAGATAAGAACACGGCCGTGGCAACAAGGCCCTGCCTGTCGTAAGAGGCGACTAATGGGTACGAGTCGAGAGGTGAAGAGTGTATGTGTGTGTGCGTGTGTGCGTGTGTGTGGTGTGTGAGTGTGTGTGTGTATTTGTGTGTGTGAGTGTGTGTGTGTCCAGTAGGCTCGCAGAGATAAGAACACGGCCGTGGCAAGAAGGCCCTGCCTGTTGTCAGAGGCGACTAATGGGTAGGAGTCGAGTGCTGAAGAGTGTATATGTGTGTGTGTGCGTGTGTGCGTGTGTGTGCGTGTGTGAGTGTGTGTGTATGTTTGTGTGTCCGTTTGGATTGCAGAGATAAGAATACGGCCAAGGCAAGAAGACCCTGCCTTTTGTAAGAGGCGACTAATGGGTAGGAGTCGAGAGGTGAAGATTGTGTGTGTGTGTGCGTGTGTGCGTGTGTGTGTGAGTATGTGTGTGTGTATACCTTTGGCTCGCAGATATAAGAATACGTCCGTGGCAAGAAGGCCATGCTTGCTGCAAGGAGCGACTAATTGGTAGGAGTCGAGAGGTGAAGCGTGTATGTGTGTGTGTGTGTGTGAGTGTGTGTGTGTGTCCGTTTGGCTTGCAGAGATAAGAATAGGGCCGAGGCAAGAAGGCCCTGCCTCTTGTAAGGGGCGACTAATAGGTAGGAGTCGAGAGGTGAAGAGTGTATGTGTGTGTGCGTGTGTGTGTGTGAGTGTATGTGTGTGTGCGTGTGTGTTCGTGTGTGTGTGTGTGTGTGTGAGTGTGTGTGTGTGTATGTTTGTGTGTGTGTCCCTTCGGCTCGCAGAGATAAGAAAACAGCGGTGGCAAGAAGGACATGCCTGTCGTAAGGGGCGACTAATGGGTAGGAGTCGAGAGGTGAAGAGTGTATGTGTGCGTGCGTGTGTGCGTGTGTGTGTCAGTGTGTTTGTGTGTGTATGTGTGTCCCTTCGGCTCGCAGAGATAAGAAAACAGCGGTGGCAAGAAGGCCATGCCTGTCGTAATGGGCGACTAATGGGTAGGAGTCGAGAGGTGAAGAATGTATGTGTGCGTGCGTGTGTGTGTGAGTGTGTGTGTATGTGTGTGTCCCTTCGGCTCGCAGAGATAAGAAAACAGCGGTGGCAAGAAGGCCATGCTTGTCGTAAGAGGCGACTAATTGGTAGGAGTCAAGAGGTGAAGAGTGTAATTGTGTGTGTGTGTGCGCGTGTGTGTGTGCGTGTGTGCGTGCTTGTGTGTGTGAGTGTGTGTGTATGTGTGTGTGTGTGTCTCTTCGGCTCACAGAGATAAGAATACGGCCGAGGAAAGAAGGCCCTTCCTGACGTAAGAGGCGACTAATGGGTAGGAGTCGAGAGGTGAAGAGTGTATGTGTGTGTGTGTGTGTGCGTGTGTGTTTGCGTGTGTGAGTGTGTGTGTGTGTGTATGTGTGTGTCAGTTAGGCTTGCAGAGATAAGAATACGGCCGAGGCAAGAAGGCCCTGCCTCTTGTAAGGGGCGACTAATAGGTAGGAGTCGAGGTTTGAAGAGTGTATGTGTGTGTGCGTGTGTGAGTATGTGTGTGTGTCCGTTCGGCTTGCAGAGATAAGAACACGGCCGAGGAAAGAAGGCCCTGCCTGACGTAAGAGGCGACTAATGGGTAGGAGTCGAGAGGTGAAGAGTGTATGTGTGTGTGTGTATGTGTGTGCGTGTGTGTTTGCGTGTGTGAGTGTGTGTGTGTATGTGTGTGTGTCCGTTAGGCTTGCAGAGATAAGAATACGGCCAAGATAAGAAGGCCCTGCCTCTTGTAAGGGGCGACTAATAGGTAGGAATCAAGAGGTGAAGAGTGTATGTGTGTGTGCGTGTGTGTGTGTGAGTGTATGTGTGTGTGCGTGCGTGTGTGTGTGTCTGTGAGTGTGTGTGTGTATGT
Organism: Diabrotica undecimpunctata; assembly: GCF_040954645.1. NCBI lineage: Eukaryota > Metazoa > Arthropoda > Insecta > Coleoptera > Chrysomelidae > Diabrotica > Diabrotica undecimpunctata. The sequence goes on along the minus strand of NW_027311890.1, from coordinate 2,100,490 downwards.
GTGTCCCTTCGGCTCGCAGAGAAAAGAAAACAGCGGTGGCAAGAATGCCATGCCTGTCGTAAGAGGTGACTAATGGGTAGGAGTCGAGAGGTGAAGAGTGTATGTGTGTGTGCGTGTGTGTGTGTTTGTGCGTATGTGAGTGTGTGTGTATGGGTATGTGTGTGAGTTCGGCTTGCAGAGATAAGAATACGGCCGTGACAAGAAGGCCATGCTTGTCGTAATTAGCGGCTAATGGGTAGGAGTCGAGAGGTAAAGAGTGTATGTGTGTGTGTGCGTGTGTGTTTGCGTGTGTGAGTGTGTGTGTATGTGTGTGTGTCCGTTAGGCTTGCAGAGATAAAATACGGCCAAGGCAAGAAGGCCCTGCCTCTTGTAAGGGGCGACTAATGTGTAGGAATCGAGAGGTGAAGAGTGTATGTGTGTGTGCGTGTGTGCGTGTGTGTGTGTGTGAGTGTATGTGTGTGGGCGTGTGTGCGTGCGTGTGTGTGTCTGTGAGTGTGTGTGTGTGTATGTGTGTCCCTTCGGCTCGCAGAGAAAAGAAAACAGCGGTGGCAAGAATGCCATGCCTGTCGTAAGAGGTGACTAATGGGTAGGAGTCGAGAGGTGAAGAGTGTATGTGTGTGTGCGTGTGTGTGTGTTTGTGCGTTTGTAAGTGTGTGTGTATGTATGTAAGTGTCCGTTCGGCTCGCAGAGATTAGAATACGGTCGAGGCAAGAAGGACATGCCTGTCGTAAAAGGCGACTAATAGGTAGGAGTCGAGAGGTGAAGAGTGTATTTGTGTGTGTGTGTGTGTGTGCGTGCGTGTGTGTGTGAGTGTGTGTATCCGTTCGGCTTGCAGAGATAAGAATACGGCCGGGGCAAGAAGGCCCTGCCTCTCGTAAAAGGCGACCAAAACAGAGGAGTCGAGAGGTGAATAGTGTATGTGTGTGTGTGTGACTGTGTGTGTCCGCTCGGCTCGTTGAGATAAAAATACGGCCGTGGCAAGAATGCCCTGCCTGTCTTAAGAGGCGACCAATGGATAGGAGTCGAGAGGTGGAAAGTGTGTGCGTGTGCGTGTGTGCGTGTGTGGGTGTGTGTGTGTTTGTGCGTGTGTAAATATGTGTTTGTATGTGTGTGTCCATTCGGTTCGCAAAGATTAGAATACGGCCGAGGCAAGAAGGCCCTGCCTCTTGTAAGGGGCGACTAATAGGTAGGAGTCGAGAGGTGAATAGTGTATGTGTATGTGTGTGTGCGTGTGTGGGTGTGTGTGTGTTTGTGCGTGTGTAAATGTATGTGTGTATGTATGTGTGTGTCCATTCGGTTCGCAGAAATTAGAATACGGCCGAGGCAAGAAGGCCATGCCTGTCGTAAGAGGCGACTAATGGGTAGGAGTCGAGAGGTGAAAAGTGTATGTGTGTGTGTGTATGTGTGTGCGTGTGTGTTTGCGTGTGTGAGTGTGTGTGTATGTGTGTGTGTCCGTTAGGCTTGCAGAGATAAAATACGGCCAAGGCAAGAAGGCCCTGCCTCTTGTAAGGGGCGACTAATGTGTAGGAATCGAGAGGTGAAGAGTGTATGTGTGTGTGCGTGTGTGCGTGTGTGTGTGTGTGAGTGTATGTGTGTGGGCGTGTGTGCGTGCGTGTGTGTGTCTGTGAGTGTGTGTGTGTGTATGTGTGTCCCTTCGGCTCGCAGAGAAAAGAAAACAGCGGTGGCAAGAATGCCATGCCTGTCGTAAGAGGTGACTAATGGGTAGGAGTCGAGAGGTGAAGAGTGTATGTGTGTGTGCGTGTGTGTGTGTTTGTGCGTTTGTAAGTATGTGTGTATGTATGTAAGTGTCCGTTCGGCTCGCAGAGATTAGAATACGGTCGAGGCAAGAAGGACATGCCTGTCGTAAAAGGCGACTAATAGGTAGGAGTCGAGAGGTGAAGAGTGTATTTGTGTGTGTGTGTGTGTGTGTGCGTGCGTGTGTGTGTGAGTGTGTGTATCCGTTCGGCTTGCAGAGATAAGAATACGGCCGGGGCAAGAAGGCCCTGCCTCTCGTAAGAGGCGACCAAAAGGGAGGAGTCGAGAGGTGAATAGTGTATGTGTGTGTGTGTGACTGTGTGTGTGTCCGCTCGGCTCGTTGAGATAAAAATACGGCCGTGGCAAGAATGCCCTGCCTGTCTTAAGAGGCGACCAATGGATAGGAGTCGAGAGGTGGAAAGTGTGTGCGTGTGCGTGTGTGCGTGTGTGGGTGTGTGTGTGTTTGTGCGTGTGTAAATATGTGTTTGTATGTGTGTGTCCATTCGGTTCGCAAAGATTAGAATACGGCCGAGGCAAGAAGGCCCTGCCTCTTGTAAGGGGCGACTAATAGGTAGGAGTCGAGAGGTGAATAGTGTATGTGTATGTGTGTGTGCGTGTGTGGGTGTGTGTGTGTTTGTGCGTGTGTAAATGTATGTGTGTATGTATGTGTGTGTCCATTCGGTTCGCAGAAATTAGAATACGGCCGAGGCAAGAAGGCCATGCCTGTCGTAAGAGGCGACTAATGGGTAGGAGTCGAGAGGTGAAAAGTGTATGTGTGTGTGTGTATGTGTGTGCGTGTGTGTTTGCGTGTGTGAGTGTGTGTGTATGTGTGTGTGTCCGTTAGGCTTGCAGAGATAAAATACGGCCAAGGCAAGAAGGCCCTGCCTCTTGTAAGGGGCGACTAATGTGTAGGAATCGAGAGGTGAAGAGTGTATGTGTGTGTGCGTGTGTGCGTGTGTGTGTGTGTGAGTGTATGTGTGTGGGCGTGTGTGCGTGCGTGTGTGTGTCTGTGAGTGTGTGTGTGTGTATGTGTGTCCCTTCGGCTCGCAGAGAAAAGAAAACAGCGGTGGCAAGAATGCCATGCCTGTCGTAAGAGGTGACTAATGGGTAGGAGTCGAGAGGTGAAGAGTGTATGTGTGTGTGCGTGTGTGTGTGTTTGTGCGTTTGTAAGTGTGTGTGTATGTATGTAAGTGTCCGTTCGGCTCGCAGAGATTAGAATACGGTCGAGGCAAGAAGGACATGCCTGTCGTAAAAGGCGACTAATAGGTAGGAGTCGAGAGGTGAAGAGTGTATTTGTGTGTGTGTGTGTGTGTGTGCGTGCGTGTGTGTGTGAGTGTGTGTATCCGTTCGGCTTGCAGAGATAAGAATACGGCCGGGGCAAGAAGGCCCTGCCTCTCGTAAGAGGCGACCAAAAGGGAGGAGTCGAGAGGTGAATAGTGTATGTGTGTGTGTGTGTGACTGTGTGTGTGTCCGCTCGGCTCGTTGAGATAAAAATACGGCCGTGGCAAGAATGCCCTGCCTGTCTTAAGAGGCGACCAATGGATAGGAGTCGAGAGGTGGAAAGTGTGTGCGTGTGCGTGTGTGCGTGTGTGTGTGCGTGTGTGTGTGAGTGTGTGTGTGTCCGTTCGGCTCGCAGAGATAAGAACACGGCCGTAGCAAAAAGTCCCTGAATGTCGTAAGAGGCGACTAATGGGTAGGAGTCGAGAGGTGGAGCGTGTATGTGTGTGTGTGTGTGTGTGCGAGTGTGTGTGTGTGTGTGTGTGTGTCTGTTCGGCTCGCAGAGATAAGAATACGTCCGTGGCAAGAAGGCCCTGCCTGTCGTAAGAGCAGAATAATGGGTAGGAGTCGAGGGGTGAAGAGTGTATGTGTGTGTGTTTGTGTGCGTGCGTGTGTGAGTGTGTGTGTGAGTGTGTGTGTGTCAGTGTGTGTGTGTGTCCGGTCGGCTCGCAGAGATATGAACACGGCCGTGGCAAAAAGGCTCTGCCTGTCGTAAGAGGAGAATAATGGGTAGGAGTCGAGAGGTGAAGAGTGTATGTGTGTGTGTGCGCGCGTGTGTGTGTGTATGTGTATGTGTGTGTGTGTGTGCGTGTCTCTTCTGCTCGCAGAGGTACGAATACGGCCGTGGCAAGAAGGCCATGCCTGCTGTAAGGAGCAACTAATGGGTAGGAATCGAGAGTTGAAGAGTGTACCTGTATGTGAGTGTGTGTGTGTGTGCGTGTGTGAGTGTATGTGTGTGTGTGTCCGTTCGGCTTGCAGAGATAAGAATACAGCCGTGGCAAGAAGGCCCTGCCTGTCGTATAGAAGAGTTTAGGTGTGTGTGTGTGGTTGTGAGTGTGTGTGTGTGGTTGTGAGTGTGTGTGTGTGTGTGTGTGTCTGTATGGCTCGCAGAGGTAAAAACACGGCCGTGGCAAAAAGGCCCTGCCTGTCGTAAGAGACGACTAATGGGTAGGAGTCGAGAGGTGAAGAGTGTATGTGTGTGTGTGTGTGTGCGTGTGTGAGTGTGTGTGTGTCCGTTGGCTCGCAGAGATAAGAATACGGCCGTGGCAAGAAGCCCTGCCTGTCGTAAGAGGCGACTAATGGGTAGGAGTCGAGAGGTGAAGAGTGTATGTGTGTGTCTGTGTGTGCGTGTGTGTGTGAGTGTGTGTGTGTGTGTGCGTGTGTGAGTGTGTGTGTATGTATGTGTGTCCGTTCGGCCTGCATAGGTAAGAATACAGCCGAGGCAAGAAGGCCCTGCCTGTCGTAAGGTGCGAGTAATAGGTAGGAGTCGAGAGGTGAAGAGTGTAGGTGTGTGTGTGTGTGTGAATGTGTATGTGTGTCTGTATGGCTCGCAAAGATAAGAACACGGCCGTGGCAAAAAGGCTCTGCCTGTCGAAAGAGGCGTATAATGGGTAGGAGTGGAGAGGTGAAGAATTTATGTGTGTGTGTGTGTGTGTGCATGTGTGTGTGCGTGTGTGAGTGTGGGTGTATGTATGTGTGTCCGTTCGGCTTGCAGAGATAAGAACACAGCCGAGGCAAGAAGTCCCTGCCTGTCGTAAGGGGCGAGTAATAGGTAAGAGTCGAGAGGTGAAGAGTTTAGGTGTGTGTGTGTGTGAGTGTGTGTGTGTGTGTGTCTGTATGGCTCGCAGAGATAAAAACACGGCCGTGGCAAAAAGGCCCTGCCTGTCTTAAGAGACGACTAATGGGTAGGAGTCGAGAGGTGAAGAGTGTATGTGTGTGTGCGTCTGTGCGTGTGTAAGTGTGTGTGTGTGTGTCCGTTCGGCTCGCAGAGATAAGAATACGGCCGTGGCAAGAAGGCCCTATCTGTCGTAGGAGGCGACTAATGGGTAGGAGTCGAAAGGTGAAGAGTGTATGTGTGTGTGTGTGCGTGTGTGTGTGTGTGTGAGTGTGTGTGTGTGTGCGTGTGTGAGTGTGTGTGTATGTATGTGTGTCCGTTCGGCCTGCAGAGATAAGAATACAGCCGAGGCAAGAAGGCCCTGCCTGTCGTAAGGGGCGAGTAATAGGTAGGAGTCGAGAGGTGAAGAGTGTATGTGTGTGTGTGCGTGTGTGCGTGTGTGTGCTTGTGTGAGTGTGTGTGTGTGTCCGGTCGTTTTGCAGAGATAAGAACACGGCCGTGGCAACAAGGCCCTGCCTGTCGTAAGAGGCGACTAATGGGTACGAGTCGAGAGGTGAAGAGTGTATGTGTGTGTGCGTGTGTGCGTGTGTGTGGTGTGTGAGTGTGTGTGTGTATTTGTGTGTGTGAGTGTGTGTGTGTCCAGTAGGCTCGCAGAGATAAGAACACGGCCGTGGCAAGAAGGCCCTGCCTGTTGTCAGAGGCGACTAATGGGTAGGAGTCGAGTGCTGAAGAGTGTATATGTGTGTGTGTGCGTGTGTGCGTGTGTGTGCGTGTGTGAGTGTGTGTGTATGTTTGTGTGTCCGTTTGGATTGCAGAGATAAGAATACGGCCAAGGCAAGAAGACCCTGCCTTTTGTAAGGGGCGACTAATAGGTAGGAGACGAGAGGTGAAGAGTGTACACTTCATCTAATTTAGTTAACGATGTACGTCATCGGCGTCATAGCGTGTGACGTCACATGATACCAACACGAAATATTTAGGGTGTAGGTGTGTTCTTTTTTAGAATCACTTTACCGAGTACACTGGCATTACAGCCACTAGACGTATTTTATTATATACGCGTAGAAATAATATTTAAAAGTTTCTATTAATGTTAACTTAAAGAAATACACAATAATATGTTTCACTTAATTTGTATAAATGCATTATAAAGCGTTTTTATCAAGAACATTTGTTCGGAACACACTGTAACTGTAATTGAACGAAGGTAAAATTTTGGCATAAATTGGTAACACCTATTTGACAGTTGCGGTGTTGACACTTTTTGTACTTTATTATTTTAAATCTTAAAGTGAATACCTCTTGTTTTATATTTTTAACTATTTAATAAAATCTGTTCTTTTTAGAACAAAATTAGTGTGTTTTATTTCAAAAATCTCATGTAAGAATTTAAATAGTCGTTGTAAAGAGTATATTAATAATTATGTGACCTATTTGATTTAAAATGGATTCCGGATTTTTTTATACTTTGGCAACTATGTCAACTTCAATCTTTGACGTATATAATGACGTAAATCGTTATCTAAATTAGATGGACTGTATGTGTGTATGCGTGTGTGCGTGTGTGTGTGCGTGTGTGAGTATGTGTGTGTGTCCGTTTGGCTTGCAGAGATAAGAATACGGCCGAGGCAAGAAGGCCCTGCCTCTTGTAAGGGGCGACTAATAGGTAGGAGTCGAGAGGTGAAGAGTGTATGTGTGCGTGCGTGTGTGCGTGTGTGTGTGAGTGTGTGTGTATGTGTATGTGTGTCCCTTTGGCTCGCAGAGATAAGAAATCAGCGGTTTCAAGAAGGCCATGCCTGTCGTAAGAGGTGACTAATGGGTAGGAGTCGAGAGGTGAAGAGTGTATGTGTCTGTGTGTATGTGTGTGTGTGTCCGTTTGGCTTGCAGAGATAAGAATACGGCCGAGGCAAGAGGGCCCTGCCTGTCTTAAGAGGCGACTAATATATAGGAGTCGAGAGGTGAAGAGTGTATGTGTGTGTGCGCGCGTGTGTGTGTGTGCCTGTGTGCGTGTGTTTGTCTGTGCGTGTGTGTGTGTGTGTCCGTTCGGCTCGCAGAGATAAGAATACGTCCGTGGCAAGAAGGCCCTGCCTGTCTTAAGAGGCGACTAATGGATAGGAATCGAGAGGTGGAGAGTGTGTGCGTGTGGGTGTGCGTGTGCGTGTGTGCGTGTGTGCCTGTGTGCGTGTGTTTGTGTGTGCGTGTGTGTGTGTCCGTTCGGCTTGCAGAGATAAGAACACGGATGTGGCAAGAAGTCCCTGCCTGTCGTAAGAGGAGAATAATGGGTAGAAGTCGAGAGGTGAATAGTGTATTTGTGCTTGCGTGTGTGTGTTTGTGTGTGAGTGTGTGTGTGTGTGTCCGTTCGGCTCGCAGAGATAAGAATGCGTTCGTTGCAAGAAGGCCCTGCCTGTCTTAAGAGGCGACTAATGGATAGGAGTCGAGAGGTGGAGAGTGTGTGCGTGTGCGTGTACGTGTGCGTGTGTGCCTGTGTGCGTGTGTTTGTGTGTGCGTGTGTGTGTGTCCGGTCGGCTCGCTGAAATGAGAACACGGCCGTGGCAAGAAGGCCCTGCCTGTCGTAAGAGGCGACTAATGGGTAGGAGTCGAGAGGTGAAGAGTGTATGTGTGTGCGTGTACGTGTGTGCGTGTGTGTGTGCGTGTGTGAGTATGTGTGTGTGTCCGTTCGGCTTGCAGAGATAAGAATACGTCCGTGGCAAGAAGTCCCTGAATGTCGTAAGAGGCGACTAATGGGTAGGAGTCGAGAGGTTAAGAGTGTATGTGTATGTGTGTGTGCGTGTGTGGGTGTGTGTGTGTTTGTGCGTGTGTAAATATGTGTTTGTATGTGTGTGTCCATTCGGTTCGCAAAGATTAGAATACGGCCGAGGCAAGAAGGCCCTGCCTCTTGTAAGGGGCGACTAATAGGTAGGAGTCGAGAGGTGAATAGTGTATGTGTATGTGTGTGTGCGTGTGTGGGTGTGTGTGTGTTTGTGCGTGTGTAAATGTATGTGTGTATGTATGTGTGTGTCCATTCGGTTCGCAGAAATTAGAATACGGCCGAGGCAAGAAGGCCATGCCTGTCGTAAGAGGCGACTAATGGGTAGGAGTCGAGAGGTGAAAAGTGTATTTGTGTGTGTGCGTGTGTGTGCGTGTGTGCGTGCTTGTGTGTGTAAGTGTGTGTGTGTATGTGTGTGTGTCCGTTTGGCTTGCAGAGATAAGAATACGGCCGAGGCAAGAAGGCCCTGCCTGTCTTAAGAGGCGACTAATGGATAGGAGTCGAGAGGTGAAGAGGGTGTGCGTGTGCGTGTACGTGTGCGTGTGTGCGTGTGTGCCTGTGTGCGTGTGTTTGTCTGTGCGTGTGTGTGTGTCCGTTCGGCTCGCAGAGATAAAAATACGTCCGTGGCAAGAAGGCCCTGCCTGTCTTAAGAGGCGACTAATGGATAGGAATCGAGAGGTGGAGAGTGTGTGCGTGAGCGTGTGCGTTTGCGTGTGTGCGTTTGTGCCTGTGTGCGTGTGTTTGTGTGTGCGTGTGTGTGTGTGTCCGGTCGGCTCGCTGAAATGAGAACACGGCCGTGGCAAGAAGGCCCTGCCTGTCGTAAGAGGCGACTAATGGGTAGGAGTCGAGAGGTTAAGAGTGTATGTGTATGTGTGTGTGTTTGTGCGTGTGTAAATATGTGTGTGTATGTATGTGTGTGTCCATTCGGTTCGCAGAGATTAGAATACGGCCGAGGCTGAAGGCCCTGCCTCTTGTAAGGGGCGACTAATAGGTAGGAGTCGAGAGGTGAATAGTGTATGTGTATGTGTGGGTGCGTGTGTGGGTGTGTGTGTGTTTGTGCGTGTGTAAATGTGTGTGTGTATGTAGGTATGTGTCCATTCGGCTTGCAGAGATAAGAATACGGCCGAGGCAAGAAGGCCCTGCCTGTCTTAAGAGGTGACTAATGGATAGGAGTCGAGAGGTGGAGAGTGTGTGCGTGTGCGTGTGCGTGTGCGTGTGTGCGTGTGTGTGTGTGCGTGTGAGCGTGCGTGTGTGTTTGAGTGTGTGTGTATGTCCGTTCGGCTCGCAGAGATAAGAACATGGCCGTAGCAAGAAGGCCCTGCCTGTTATAAGAAGCGACTAATGGGTAGGAGTCGAGAGGTAAAGAGTGTATGTGTGTGTGCGTGTGTGCGTGTGTGTGTGCGTGTGTAAGCGTGTGTGTATGTGTGTGTGTCCGTTCGGCTTGCAGAGATAAGAATACGGCCGAGGCAAGAAGGCCCTGCCTGTCTTAAGAGGTGACTAATGGATTGGAGTCGAGAGGTGGAGAGTGTGTGCGTGTGCGTATGCGTGTGCGTGTGAGTGTGCGTGTGCGTGTGTGCGTGTGTGTGTGTGTGCGTGTGTGAGTATGTGTGTGTGTGTCCGTTCGGCTTGCAGAGATAAGAATACGTCCGTGGCAAGAAGTCCCTGAATGTCGTAAGAGGCGACTAATGGGTAGGAGTCGAGAGGTTAAGAGTGTATGTGTGTGTGTGTGAGTGTGTGTGTGTCTGTTCGGCTTGCAGAGATAAGAACACGGCCGAGGCAAGAAGACCCTGCCTGTCGTGAGAGACGACTAATAGGTGGGAGTCGAGAGGTGAAGAATGTATGTGTGTGTGCGTATGTGCGTGTTTGTGTGTGTAAGTGTATGTGTGTGTGCGTGTGTGCGTACGTGTGTGCGTGTGTGTGTGAGTGTGTGTGTATGTGTGTGTCCGTTCGGCTTGCAGAGATAAGAACACGGCCGTGGCAAGTAGTCCCTGCCTGTCGTAAGAGGAGAATAATGGGTAGGAGTCGAGAGGTGAAGAGTGTGTGCGTGTGCGTGTGCGTGTGCGAGTGCGTGTGTGTGTGTGCGTGTGTGTGTGTGTCCGTTCGGCTTGCAGAGATAAGAACACGGCCGTGGCAAGAAGTCCCTGCCTGTCGTAAGAGGAGAATAATGGGTAGGAGTCGAGAGGTGAAGAGTGTATGTGTGTGTGTGTGTGCGTGTGTGCGTACGTGTGTGAGTGTGTGTGTGAATGTGTGTGTGTGTCAGTGTGTGTGTCCGGTCGGCTCGCAGAGATAAGAACACGGCCGTAGCAAGAAGTCCCTGCCTGTCGTAAGAGGCGACTAATGAATAGGAGTCGAGAGGTGAAGAGTGTATGTGTCTTTGTGTGTGTGCGTGTGTTTGTGCGTGTGTGAGTATGTGTGTGTATTTGTGTGTGTGTGTCCGTTTGGCTTGCAGAGATATGAATACGGCCGAGGCAAGAAGGCCCTGCCTGTCTTAAGAGGCGACTAATGGATAGGAGTCGAGAGGTGGAGAGTGTGTGCGTGTGCGTGTACGTGTGCGTTTGTGCGTGTGTGCCTGTGTGCGTGTGTTTGTGTGTGCGTGTGTGTGTGTCCGTTCGGCTTGCAGAGATAAGAACACGGCCGTGGCAAGAAGTCCCTGCCTATCGTAAGAGGAGAATAATGGGTAGGAGTCGAGAGGTGAAGAGTGTATGTGTGTGTTTGCGTGTGTGCGTACGTGTGTAAGTGTGTGTGTGAATGTGTGTGTGTGTCAGTGTGTGTGTGAGTATGTGTGTGTATTTGTGTGTGGGTGTGTGTCCGTTTGGCTTGCAGAGATAAGAATACGACCGAGGCAAGAAGGCCCTGCCTGTCGTAAGAAACGACTAATGGGTAGGAGTCGAGAGGTGGAGAGTGTGTGCGTGTGCGTGTGTGTGTGTCCGTTCGGCTTGCAGAGATAAGAACACGGCCGTGGCAAGAAGTCCCTGCCTGTCGTAATAGGAGAATAATGGGTAGGAGTCGAGAGGTGAAGAGTGTATGTGTGTGTGTGCGTGTGTGCGTGTGTGTGTGCGTGTGTGAGTATGTGTGTGTGTCCGTTCGGCTTGCAGAGATAAGAACACGGCCGTGGCAAGAAGTCCCTGCCTGACGTAAGAGGAGAATAATGGGTAGGAGTCGAGAGGTGAAGAGTGTATGTGTGTGTGTGTGTGCGTGTGTGCGTGTGTGGGCGTGTGTGAGTGTGTGTGTATGTGTGTGTGTCCGTTTGGCTTGCAGAGATAAGAATACGGCCGAGGCCAGAAGGCCCTGCTTCTTGTAAGGGTCAACTAAAAAGTAGGAGTCGAGAGGTGAAGAGTGTATGTGTGTGTGTGCGTGTGTGCGTGTGTGTGTGCGTGTGTGTGGGTGTGTGAGTATGTGTGTGTGTTAGTTTGGCTTGCAGAGATGAGAACACGACCGCGGCAAGAAGGCCCTGCTTATCGTAAGAGGCGACTAAAAGGTAGGAGTCGAGAGGTGAAGAGTGTATGTGTGTGTGCGTGTGTGCGTGTGTGTGTTTGTGCGTGTGTGAGTGTGTGTGTATAAGTGTGTGTGTCCGTTCGGCTTGCAGAGATATGAATACGGCCGGGGCAAGAAGGCCCTGCCTCTCATAAGAGGCGACTAAAAGGTAGGGGTCGAGAGGTGAAGAGTGTATGTGTGTGTGTGTGAGTGTGTGTGTTTGTCCGCTCGGCTCGCAGAGATAAGATTACGGCCGTGGCAAGAAGGCCCTGCCTGTCTTAAGAGGCGGCTAATGGATATTAGTCGAGAGGTGGAGAGTGTGTGCGTGTGCGTGTGCGTGTGCGTGTGTGACGGTGCGTGTGTGTGCGTGTGTGCGTGTGTGTGTGTGAGTGTGTGTGTGTCCGTTCGGCTCGCAGAGATAAGAACACGGCCGTGGCAAGAAGTCCCTGAATGTCGTAAGAGGCGACTAATGGGTAGGAGTCGAGAGGTAAAGCGTGTATGTGTGTGTATGTGTGTGTGCGAGTGTGTGTGTGTGTGTCCGTTTGGCCCGCAGAGATAAGAACACGTCCGTAGCAAGAAGGCCCTGCCTGTCGTAAGAGGCGACTAATGGATAGGAGTCGAGAGGTGGAGAGTGTGTGCGTGTACGTGTGCGTGCGTGTTTAAGTGTGTGTGTATGTGAGTGTGTGAGTGTGTGTGTGTGCGGTCGGCTCGCAGAGATAAGAACACAGCCGTGGCAAGAAGGCCCTGCCTGTCGTAAGAGGCGAGTAATAAGTAGGAGTCGAGAGGTGAAGAGTGTATGTGTGTGTGTGCGTGTGTGCGTGTGTGTGTGCGTGTGTGAGTATGTGTGTGTGTTAGTTCGGCTTGCAGAAATAAGAACACGACCGAGGCAAGAAGGCCCTGCCTATCGTAAGAGGCGACTAATAGGTAGGAGTCGAGAGTTGAAGAGTGTATGTTTGTGTGCGTGTGTGCGTGTGTGTGTGCGTGTGTGAGTATGTGTGTGTGTCCGTTCGGCTTGCAGAGATAAGAATACGGCCGTGGCAAAAAGGCCATGCTTGCTGTAAGGAGCGACTAATTGGTAGTAGTCGATAGGTGAAGAGTGTATGTGTGTGTGCGTGTGTGCGTGTATGTGTGTTTGTGCGTGTGTGAGTGTGTGTGTATAAGTGTGTATGTCCGTTCGGCTTGCAGAGATATGAATACGGCCGGGGCAAGAAGGCCCTGCCTCTCGTAAGAGGCGACTAAAAGGTAGGGGTCGAGAGGTGAAGAGTGTATGTGTGTGTGTGTGTAAGTGTGTGTGTTTGTCCGCTCGGCTCGCAGAGATAGGATTACGGCCGTGGCAAGAAGGCCCTGCCTGTCTTAAGAGGCGGCTAATGGATAGGAGTCGAGAGGTGGAGAGTGTGTGCGTGTGCGTGTGCATGTGTGTGGGTGCGTGTGTGTGCGTGTGTTTGTGTGAGTCTGTGTGTGTCCGTTCGGCTCGCAGAGATAAGAACACGGCCGTGGCAAGAAGTCCCTGAATGTCGTAAGAGGCGACTAATGGGTAGGAGTCGAGAGGTGAAGCGTGTATGTGTGTGTATGTGTGTGTGCGTGTGTGCGTGTGTGGGCGTGTGTGAGTGTGTGTGTATATGTGTGTATCCGTTTGACTTGCAGAGATAAGAATTCGGCCGAGGCCAGAAGGCCCTGCCTCTTGTAAGGGTCGACTAATAAGTAGGAGTCGAAAGGTGAAGAGTGTATGTGTGTGTGCGTGTGTGCGTGTGTGTGTGCGTGTGTGTGCGTGTGTGAGTATGTGTGTGTGTTAGTTTGGCTTGCAGAGATGAGAACACGACCGCGGCAAGAAGGCCCCGCTTATCGTAAGAGGCGACTAAAAGTTAGGAGTCGAGAGGTGAAGAGTGTATGTGTGTGTGCGTGTGTGCGTGTGTGTGTTTGTGCGTGTGTGAGTGTGTGTGTATATGTGTGTGTGTCCGTTCGGCTTGCAGAGATATGAATACGGCCGGGGCAAGAAGGCCCTGCCTCTCGTAAGAGGCGACTAAAAGGTAGGGGTCGAGAGGTGAAGAGTGTATGTGTGTGTGTGTGTGTGTGAGTGTGTGTGTTTGTCCGCTCGGCTCGCAGAGATAAGATTACGGCCGTGGCAAGAAGGCCCGGCCTGTCTTAAGAGGCGGCTAATGGATAGGAGTCAAGAGGTGGAGAGTGTGTGCGTGTGCGTGTGTGTGGGTGCGTGTGTGTGCGTGTGTGTGTGTGAGTGTGTGTGTGTCCGTTCGGCTCGCAGAGATAAGAACACGGCCGTGGCAAGAAGTCCCTGAATGTCGTAAGAGGCGACTACTGGGTAGGAGTCGAGAGGTAAAGCGTGTATGTGTGTGTATGTGTGTGTGCGAGTGTGTGTGTGTGTGTCCATTTGGCCCGCAGAGATAAGAACACGTCCGTAGCAAAAAGGCCCTGCCTGTCGTAAGAGGCGACTAATGGATAGGAGTCGAGAGGTGGAGAGTGTGTGCGTGTACGTGTGCGTGCGTGTTTAAGTGTGTGTGTATGTGAGTGTGTGAGTGTGTGTGTGTGCGGTCGGCTCGCAGAGATAAGAACACAGCCGTGGCAAGAAGGCCCTGCCTGTCGTAAGAGGCGAGTAATAAGTAGGAGTTGAGAGGTGAAGAGTGTATGTTTGTGTGCGTGTGTGCGTGTGTGTGTGCGTGTGTGAGTATGTGTGTGTGTCCGTTCGGCTTGCAGAGATAAGAATACGGCCGTGGCAAAAAGGCCATGCTTGCTGTAAGGAGCGACTAATTGGTAGTAGTCGATAGGTGAAGAGTGTATGTGTGTGTGCGTGTGTGCGTGTATGTGTGTTTGTGCGTGTGTGAGTGTGTGTATAAGTGTGTGTGTCCGTTCGGCTTGCAGAATTATGAATACGGCGGGGGCAAGAAGGCCCTGCCTCTCGTAAGAGGCGACTAATAGGTAGGAGTTGAGAGGTGAAGAGTGTATGTTTGTGTGCGTGTGTGCGTGTGTGTGTGCGTGTGTGAGTATGTGTGTGTGTCCGTTCGGCTTGCAGAGATAAGAATACGGCCGTGGCAAAAAGGCCATGCTTGCTGTAAGGAGCGACTAATTGGTAGTAGTCGAGAGGTGAAGAGTGTATGTGTCTGTGTGCGTGTGTGCGTGTGTGTGTGCGTGTGTGAGTGTGTGTGTGTGTGTTAGTTCGGCTTGCAGAAATAAGAACACGACCGAGGCAAGAAGGCCCTGCCTATCGTAAGAGGCGACTAATAGGTAGGAGTTGAGAGGTGAAGAGTGTATGTTTGTGTGCGTGTGTGCGTGTGTGTGTGCGTGTGTGAGTATGTGTGTGTGTCCGTTCGGCTTGCAGAGATAAGAATACGGCCGTGGCAAAAAGGCCATGCTTGCTGTAAGGAGCGACTAATTGGTAGTACTCGATAGGTGAAGAGTGTATGTGTGTGTGCGTGTGTGCGTGTATGTGTGTTTGTGCGTGTGTGAGTGTGTGTATAAGTGTGTGTGTCCGTTCGGCTTGCAGAATTATGAATACGGCGGGGGCAAGAAGGCCCTGCCTCTCGTAAGAGGCGACTAAAAGGAAGGGGTCGAGAGGTGAAGAGTGTATGTGTGTATGTGTGTGAGTGTGTGTGTTTGTCCGCTCGGCTCGCAGAGATAAGATTACGGCCGTGGCAGAAGGCCCTGCCTGTTTTAAGAGGTGGCTTATGGATAGGAGTCGAGAGGTGGAGAGTGTGTGCGTGTGCGTGTGCGTGTGTGTGGGTGCGTTTGTGTGCGTGTGTGCGTGTGTTTGTGTGAGTGTGTGTGTGTCCATTCGGCTCGCAGAGATAAGAACACGGCCATGGCAAGAAGTCCCTGAATGTCGTAAGAGGCGACTAATGGGTAGGAGTCGAGAGGTGAAGCGTGTATGTGTGTGTATGTGTGTGTGCGAGTGTGTGTGTGTGTGTGTGTCCGTTTGGCTCGCAGAGATAAGAACACGTCCGTAGCAAGAAGGCCCTGCTTGTCGTAAGAGGCGACTAATGGATAGGAGTCGAGAGGTGGAGAGTGTGTGCGTGTACGTGTGCGTGCGTGTTTATGTGTGTGTGTATGTGAGTGTGTGTGTGTGCGGTCGGCTCGCAGAGATAAGAACACAGCCGTGGCAAGAAGGCCCTGCCTGTCGTAAGAGGCAAGTAATAAGTAGGAGTCGAGAGGTGAAGAGTGTATGTGTGTGTGTGCGTGTGTGCGTGTGTGTGTGCGTGTGTAAGTATGTGTGTGTGTTAGTTCGGCTTGCAGAAATAAGAACACGACCGAGGCAAGAAGGCCCTGCCTATCGTAAGAGGCGACTAATAGGTAGGAGTCGAAAGGTGAAGAGTGTATGTTTGTGTGCGTGTGTGCGTGTGTGTGTGCGTGTGTGAGTATGTGTGTGTGTCCGTTCGGCTTGCAGTGATAAGAACACGGCCAAGGCAAGAAGGCCCTGCCTATCGTAAGAGGCGACTAATTGGTAGGAGTCGAGAGGTGAAGAGTGTATGTGTGTGTGCGTGTGTGCGTGTGTGTGTGCGTGTGTGAGTATGTGTGTGTGTTAGTTCGGCTTGCAGAAATAAGAACACGACTGAGGCAAGAAGGCACTGCCTATCGTAAGAGGCGACTAATAGGTAGGAGTTGAGAGGTGAAGAGTGTATGTTTGTGTGCGTGTGTGCGTGTGTGTGTGCGTGTGTGAGTATGTGTGTGTGTGTCCGTTCGGCTTGCAGTGATAAGAACACGGCCAAGGCAAGAAGGCCCTGCCTATCGTAAGAGGCGACTAATAGGTAGGAGTCGAGAGGTGAAGAATGTATGTGTGTGTGCGTGTGGGCGTGTTTGTGTGTGTGTGAGTGTATGTGTGTGTGCGTGTGTGCGTGCGTGTGTGTGTGTGTGTTTGTGAGTGTGTGTGTATGTATGTGTGTGTGTGTCCCTTCAGCTCGCAGAGATAAGAAAATAGCCGTGGCAAGAAAGCGATGCAAATCGTACGGGGCGACTAATGGATAGGAGTCGAGAGGCGAAGAGTGGGCGACTAATAAGTAGGAGTCGAGAGGTGAAAAGTGTATGTGTGTGTGCGTGTGTGCGTGTGTGTGTGCGTGTGTGAGTATGTGTGTGTGTTAGTTCGGCTTGCAGAGATAAAAACACGACCGAGGCAAGAAGGCCCTGCCTATCGTAAGAGGCGACTAATAGGTAGGAGTCGAGAGGTGAAGAGTGTATGTTTGTGTGCGTGTGTGCGTGTGTGCGTGTGTGTGTGAGTGTGTGTGTGTCCGTTCGGCTCGCAGAGATAAGAACACGGTCGTAGCAAAAAGTCCCTGAATGTCGTAAGAGGCGACTAATGGGTAGGAGTCGAGAGGTGGAGCGTTTATGTGTGTGTGTGTGTGTGCGAGTGTGTGTGTGTGTGTGTGTCTGTTCGGCTCGCAGAGATAAGAATAAGTCCGTGGCAAGAAGGCCCTGCCTGTCGTAAGAGCAGAATAATGGGTAGGAGTCGAGGGGTGAAGAGTGTATGTGTGTGTGTTTGTGTGCGTGTGTGCGTGCGTGTGTGAGTGTGTGTGTGAGTGTGTGTGTGTCACTGTGTGTGTGTCCGGTCGGCTCGCAGAGATATGAACACGGCCGTGGCAAAAAGGCTCTGCCTGTCGTAAGAGGAGAATAATGGGTAGGAGTCGAGAGGTTGAGAGTGTATGTGTGTGTGTGCGCGCGTGTGTGTGTGTATGTGTATGTGTGTGTGTGTGTGTGTGCGTGTCTCTTCTGCTCGCAGAGGTACGAATACGGCCGTGGCAAGAAGGCCATGCCTGCTGTAAGGAGCAACTAATGGGTAGGAATCGAGAGTTGAAGAGTGTACCTGTGTGTGAGTGTGTGTGTGTGTGCGTGTGTGAGTGTATGTGTGTGTCCGTTCGGCTTGCAGAGATAAGAATACAGCCGTGGCAAGAAGGCCCTGCCTGTCGTTTAGAAGAGTTTAGGTGTGTGCGTGTGTTTGTGTGTGCGTGTGTGTGTGTGTCCGTTCGGCTTGCAGAGATAAGAACACGGCCGTGGCAAGAAGTCCCTGCCTGTCTTAAGAGGCGACTAATGGATAGGAGTCGAGAGGTGGAGAGTGTGTGCGTGTACGTGTGCGTGTGTACGTGTGTGCCTGTGTGCGTGTGTTTGTGTGTGCGTGTGTGTGTGTCCGGTCGGCTCGCTGAAATGAGAACACGGCCGTGGCAAGAAGGCCCTGCCTGTCGTAAGAGGCGACTAATGGGTAGGAGTCGAGAGGTGAAGAGTGTATGTGTGTGTGTGTACGTGTGTGCGTGTGTGTGTGCGTGTGTGAGTATGTGTGTGTGTCCGTTCGGCTTGCAGAGATAAGAATACGTCCGTGGCAAGAAGTCCCTGAATGTCGTAAGAGGCGACTAATGGGTAGGAGTCGAGAGGTTAAGAGTGTATGTGTATGTGTGTGTGCCTGTGTGGGTGTGTGTGTGTTTGTGCGTGTGTAAATATGTGTTTGTATGTATGTGTGTGTCCATTCGGTTCGCAAAGATTAGAATACGGCCGAGGCAAGAAGGCCCTGCCTCTTGTAAGGGGCGACTAATAGGTAGGAGTCGAGAGGTGAATAGTGTATGTGTATGTGTGTGTGCGTGTGTGGGTGTGTGTGTGTTTGTGCGTGTGTAAATGTATGTGTGTATGTATGTGTGTGTCCATTCGGTTCGCAGAAATTAGAATACGGCCGAGGCAAGAAGGCCATGCCTGTCGTAAGAGGCGACTAATGGGTAGGAGTCGAGAGGTGAAAAGTGTATTTGTGTGTGTGCGTGTGTGTGCGTGTGTGCGTGCTTGTGTGTGTGAGTGTGTGTGTGTGTATGTGTGTGTGTCCGTTTGGCTTGCAGAGATAATAATACGGCCGAGGCAAGAAGGCCCTGCCTGTCTTAAGAGGCGACTAATGGATAGGAGTCGAGAGGTGAAGAGGGTGTGCGTGTGCGTGTACGTGTGCGTGTGTGCGTGTGTGCCTGTGTGCGTGTGTTTGTCTGTGCGTGTGTGTGTGTGTCCGTTCGGCTCGCAGAGATAAAAATACGTCCGTGGCAAGAAGGCCCTGCCTGTCTTAAGAGGCGACTAATGGATAGGAATCGAGAGGTGGAGAGTGTGTGCGTGAGCGTGTGCGTTTGCGTGTGTGCGTTTGTGCCTGTGTGCGTGTGTTTGTGTGTGCGTGTGTGTGTGTGTCCGGTCGGCTCGCTGAAATGAGAACACGGCCGTGGCAAGAAGGCCCTGCCTGTCGTAAGAGGCGACTAATGGGTAGGAGTCGAGAGGTTAAGAGTGTATGTGTATGTGTGTGTGTTTGTGCGTGTGTAAATATGTGTGTGTATGTATGTGTGTGTCCATTCGGTTCGCAGAGATTAGAATACGGCCGAGGCAAGAAGGCCCTGCCTCTTGTAAGGGGCGACTAATAGGTAGGAGTCGAGAGGTGAATAGTGTATGTGTATGTGTGGGTGCGTGTGTGGGTTTGTGTGTGTTTGTGCGTGTGTAAATGTGTGTGTGTGTATGTAGGTATGTGTCCATTCGGCTTGCAGAGATAAGAATACGGCCGAGGCAAGAAGGCCCTGCCTGTCTTAAGAGGTGACTAATGGATAGGAATCGAGAGGTGGAGTGTGTGCGTGTGCGTGTGCGTGTGCGTGTGTGCGTGTGTGTGTGTGCGTGTGAGCGTGCGTGTGTGTTTGAGTGTGTGTGTATGTCCGTTCGGCTCGCAGAGATAAGAACATGGCCGTAGCAAGAAGGCCCTGCCTATTATAAGAAGCGACTAATGGGTAGGAGTCGAGAGGTAAAGAGTGTATGTGTGTGTGCGTGTGTGCGTGTGTGTGTGCGTGTGTAAGCGTGTGTGTATGTGTGTGTGTCCGTTCGGCTTGCAGAGATAAGAATACGGCCGAGGCAAGAAGGCCCTGCCTGTCTTAAGAGGTGACTAATGGATTGGAGTCGAGAGGTGGAGAGTGTGTGCGTGTGCGTATGCGTGTGCGTGTGAGTGTGCGTGTGCGTGTGTGCGTGTGTGTGTGTGTGCGTGTGTGAGTATGTGTGTGTGTCCATTCGGCTCGCAGAGATTAGAATACGGCCGAGGCAAGAAGGCCATGCCTGTCGTAAGAGGCAACTAATGGGTTGGAGTCGAGAGGTGAAAAGTGTTTTTGTGTGTGTGCATGTGTGTGTGAGTGTGTATGTGTCCGTTCGGCTTGCAGAGATAAGAATACGGCCGAGGCAAGAATGCCCTGCCTGTCGTAAGTGGCGACTAATTGGTAGGAGTCGAGAGGTGAAGAGTGTATGTGTGTGTGTGCGTGTGTGCGTGGATGTGTGCGTGTGTGAGTGTGTGTGTCCGGTCGGCTCGCAGTGATAAGGACACGTCCGTGCCAAGAAGGCCCTGCCTGTCGTAAGCGGCGACTAATGCGTAGGAGTCGAGAGGTGAAGAGTGTATGTGTGTAAGTGCGTGTGAGCGTGTGTGTGCGTGTGTGAGTGTGTGTGTGTGTCCGGTCGGCTCTCAGATATAAGAACACGGCCGTGGCAAGAAGGCCCTGCCTGTCGTAATAGGCGACTAATGGGTAGGGGTCGAGAGGTGAAGAGTGTATGTGTGTGTGAGTGTGCGTGTGTGTGCGTGTGTGAGTGTGTGTGTGTATTTGTGTGTGAGTGTGTGTGTGTCCAGTCGACTCGCAGAGATAAGAACACGGCCGTGGCAAGAAGGCCCTGCCTTTCGTAAGAGGCGACTAATGGGTAGGAGTCGAGAGGTGAAGAGTGTATTTGTGTGTGAGTGTGCGTGTGTGCGTGTGTGTGCGTGTGTGAGTGTGTGTGTGTGTATTTATGTGTGTGAGTGTGTGTGTCCAGTCGGCTCGCAGAGATAAGAACACGGCCGTGGCAAGAAGGCCCTGCCTGTCGTAAGAGGCGACTAATGGGTAGGAGTCGAGTGGTGAAGAGTGTATATGTGTGTGTGTGCGTGTGTGCGTGTGTGTGTGCGTGTGTGAGTGTGTGTGTGTCCGGTCGGCTCGCAGAGATAAGAACACGTCCGTGCCAAGAAGGCCCTGCCTGTCGTAAGCGGTGACTAATGGGTAGAAGTCGAGAGGTGAAGAGTGTATGTGTGTGTGTGTGCGTGTGTGCGTGTGTGTGCTTGTGTGAGTGTGTGTGTGTGTCCGGTCGTCTCACAGAGATATTAAAACAGCCGTGGCAAGAAGGCCATGCCAGTCTTAAGGGGCGACTAATGGGTAGGAGTCGAGAGGTGAAGAGTGTATGTGTGCGTGCGTGTGTGTGTGCGTGTGTGTGTGCGTGTGTGTGTCCGTTCAGCTTGCAGAGATAAGCTTACGGCCGAGGCAAGAAGGCCCTGCCTGTCGTAAGTGGCGACTAATTGGTAGGAGTCGAGAGGTGAAGAGTGTATGTGTGTGTGTGTGCGTGTGTGCGTGTGTGTGTGCGTGTGTGAGTGTGTGTGTGTCCGGTCGGCTCGCAGAGATAAGAACACGGCCGTGGCAAGAAGGCCCTGCCTGTCGTAAGAGGCGACTAATGGGTAGGAGTCGAGAGGTGAAGAGTGTAATTGTGTGATTGTGTGCGCGTGTGTGTGTGCGTGTGTGCGTGCTTGTGTGTGTGAGTGTGTGTGTCCGTTCAGCTTGCAGAGATAAGCTTACGGCCGAGGCAAGAAGGCCCTGCCTGTCGTAAGTGGCGACTAATTGGTAGGAGTCGAGAGGTGAAGAGTGTATGTGTGTGTGTGTGCGTGTGTGCGTGTGTGTGTGCGTGTGTGAGTGTGTGTGTGTCCGGTCGGCTCGCAGAGATAAGAACACGTCCGTGCCAAGAAGGCCCTGCCTGTCGTAAGCGGTGACTAATGGGTAGAAGTCGAGAGGTGAAGAGTGTATGTGTGTGTGTGCGTGTGTGCGTGTGTGTGCTTGTGTGAGTGTATGTGTGTCCGGTCGTCTCGCAGAGATAAGAAAACAGCCGTGGCAAGAAGGCCTTGCCAGTCTTAAGGAGCGACTAATGGGTAGGAGTCGAGAGGTGAAGAGTGTATGTGTGCGTGCGTGTGTGTGTGATTGTGTGTGTGTATGTGTGTGTATGTGTGTGTGTCCCTTCTGCTCGCAGAGATAAAAAAACAGCCGTGACAAGAAGGCCATGCCTGTCGTAAGAGGCGACTAATGGGTAGGAGTCGAGAGGTGAAGATTGTGTGTGTGTGTGCGTGTGTGCGTGTGTGTGTGAGTATGTGTGTGTATATGTGTGTGTGTATACCTTTGGCTCGCAGAGATAAGAATACGTCCGTGGCAAGAAGGCCATGCTTGCTGTAAGGAGCGACTAATTGGTAGGAGTCGAGATGTGAAGCGTGTATGTGTGTGTGTGTGTGTGTGCAAGTGTGTGTGTGTGTCCGTTCGGCTCGCAGAGATAGAAATACGTCTGTGGCAAGAAGGCCCTGCCTGTCTTAAGAGGCGACTAATGGATAGGAGTCGAGAGGTTTGGAGTGTGTGCGTGTGCGTATGCGTGTGTGCGTGTATGCCTGTGAGCGTGTGTTTGTGTGTGCGTGTGTGTGTGTCCGTTCGGCTTGCAGAGATAAGAACACCGCCGTGGCAAGAAGGCCCTGCTTGTCGTAAGAGGCGACTAATGGGTAGGAGTCGAGAGGTGAAGAGTGTATGTGTGTGTGAGTGTGCGTGTGTGCGTGTGTGTGCGTGTGTGAGTGTGTGTGTGTATTTGTGTGTGTGAGTGTGTGTGTCCAGTCGGCTCGCAGAGATAAGAACACGGCCGTGGCAAGAAGGCCCTGCCTGTCGTAAAAGGCGTGTGCGTGTGTGTGCGTGTGTGTGCGTGTGTGTGCGTGTGTAAGTGTGTGTGTATGTGTGTGTGTCTGTTTGGCTTGCAGAGATAAGAATAAGGCCGAGGCAAGAAGGCCCTGCCTCTTGTATGGGGCGACTAATAGGTAGAAGTCGAGAGGTGAATAGTGTATGTGTGTGTGCGTGTGTGGGTGTGTGTGTGTTTGTGCGTGTGTAAGTGTGTGTGTATGTATGTGTGTGTCCATTCGGCTCGCAGAGATTAGAATACGGCCGAGGCAAGAAGGCCATGCCTGTCGTAAGAGGCGACTAATGGGTAGGAGTCGAGAGGTGAAGAGTGTATTTGTGTGTGTGTGTGTGCGTGTGTGTGCGTGTGTGTGCGTGTGTGCGTGCGTGTGTGTGTGAGAGTGTGTGTGTGTCCGTTCGGCTTGCAGAGATAAGCTTATGGCCGATGCAAGAAGGCCCTGCCTCTTGTAAGGGGCGACTAATAGGTAGGAGTCGAGAGGTGAAGAATGTAATTGTGTGTGTGTGTGCGCGTGTGTGTGTGCGTGTGTGCGTGCTTGTGTTTGTGAGTGTGTGTGTATGTGTGTGTGTGTGTGTCTCTTCGGCTCACAGAGATAAGAATACGGCCGAGGAAAGAAGGCCCTTCCTGACGTAAGAGGCGACTAATGGGTAGGAGTCGAGAGGTGAAGAGTGTATGTGTGTGTGTGTGTGTGCGTGTGTGTTTGCGTGTGTGAGTGTGTGTGTTTGTATGTGTGTGTCAGTTAGGCTTGCAGAGATAAGAATACGGCCGAGGCAAGAAGGCCCTGCCTCTTGTAAGGGGCGACTAATAGGTAGGAGTCGAGGGGTGAAGAGTGTATGTGTGTGTGCGTGTGTGTGTGCGTGTGTGAGTATGTGTGTGTGTCCGTTCGGCTTGCAGAGATAAGAACACGGCCGAGGAAAGAAGGCCCTGCCTGACGTAAGAGGCGACTAATGGGTAGGAGTCGAGAGGTGAAGAGTGTATGTGTGTGTGTGTGTATGTGTGTGCGTGTGTGTTTGCGTGTGTGAGTGTGTGTGTGTATGTGTGTGTGTCCGTTAGGCTTGCAGAGATAAGAATACGGCCAAGGCAAGAAGGCCCTGCCTCTTGTAAGGGGCGACCAATAGGTAGGAATCAAGAGGTGAAGAGTGTATGTGTGTGTGCGTGTGTGCGTGTGTGTGTGTGAGTGTATGTGTGTGTGCATGTGTGCGTGCGTGTGTGTGTGTCTGTGAGTGTGTGTGTGTATGTGTGTCCCTTCGGCTCGCAGAGAAAAGAAAACAGCGGTGGCAAGAATGCCATGCCTGTCGTAAGAGGTGACTAATGGGTAGGAGTCGAGAGGTGAAGAGTGTATGTGTGTGTGCGTGTGTGTGTGTTTGTGCGTATGTGAGTGTGTGTGTATGGGTATGTGTGTCCGTTCGGCTTGCAGAGATAAGAATACGGCCGTGACAAGAAGGCCATGCTTGTCGTAATTAGCGGCTAATGGGTAGGAGTCGAGAGGTGAAGAGTGTATGTGTGTGTGTGCGTGTGTGTTTGCGTGTGTGAGTGTGTGTGTATGTGTGTGTGTCCGTTAGGCTTGCAGAGATAAAATACGGCCAAGGCAAGAAGGCCCTGCCTCTTGTAAGGGGCGACTAATGTGTAGGAATCGAGAGGTGAAGAGTGTATGTGTGTGTGCGTGTGTGCGTGTGTGTGTGTGTGAGTGTATGTGTGTGTGCGTGTGTGCGTGCGTGTGTGTGTCTGTGAGTGTGTGTGTGTGTGTATGTGTGTCCCTTCGGCTCGCAGAGAAAAGAAAACAGCGGTGGCAAGAATGTCATGCCTGTCGTAAGAGGTGACTAATGGGTAGGAGTCGAGAGGTGAAGAGTGTATGTGTGTGTGCGTGTGTGTGTGTTTGTGCGTTTGTAAGTGTGTGTGTATGTATGTAAGTGTCCGTTCGGCTCGCAGAGATTAGAATACGGTCGAGGCAAGAAGGACATGCCTGTCGTAAAAGGCGACTAATAGGTAGGAGTCGAGAGGTGAAGAGTGTATATGTGTATGTGTGTGTGTGTGTGTGTGTGTGCGTGCGTGTGTGTGTGAGTGTGTGTATCCGTTCGGCTTGCAGAGATAAGAATACGGCCGGGGCAAGAAGGCCCTGCCTCTCGTAAGAGGCGACCAAAAGGGAGGAGTCGAGAGGTGAATAGTGTATGTGTGTGTGTGTGACTGTGTGTGTGTCCGCTCGGCTCGCAGAGATAAAAATACGGCCGTGGCAAGAAGGCCCTGCCTGTCTTAAGAGGCGACCAATGGATAGGAGTCGAGAGGTGAAAAGTGTGTGCGTGTGCGTGTGTGCGTGTGTGTGTGCGTGTGTGTGTGAGTGTGTGTGTGTCCGTTCGGCTCGCAGAGATAAGAACACGGCCGTAGCAAAAAGTCCCTGAATGTCGTAAGAGGCGACTAATGGGTAGGAGTCGAGAGGTGGAGCGTGTATGTGTGTGTGTGTGTGTGTGTGTGCGAGTGTGTGTGTGTGTGTGTGTCTGTTCGGCTCGCAGAGATAAGAATACGTCCGTGGCAAGAAGGCCCTGCCTGTCGTAAGAGCAGAATAATGGGTAGGAGTCGAGGGGTGAAGAGTGTATGTGTGTGTGTTTGTGTGCGTGTGTGCGTGCGTGTGTGAGTGTGTGTGTGAGTGTGTGTGTCAGTGTGTGTGTGTCCGGTCGGCTAGCAGAGATATGAACACGGCCGTGGCAAAAAGGCTCTGCCTGTCGTAAGAGGAGAATAATGGGTAGGAGTCGAGAGGTGAAGAGTGTATGTGTGTGTGTGTGCGCGCGTGTGTGTGTGTGTATGTGTAT
Organism: Diabrotica undecimpunctata; assembly: GCF_040954645.1. Lineage (NCBI taxonomy): Eukaryota > Metazoa > Arthropoda > Insecta > Coleoptera > Chrysomelidae > Diabrotica > Diabrotica undecimpunctata. Next base: position 2,075,865 of record NW_027311890.1, on the reverse strand, counting down.
GTGTGTGTGTGTGTGCGTGTCTCTTCTGCTCGCAGAGGTACGAATACGGCCGTGGCAAGAAGGCCATGCCTGCTGTAAGGAGCAACTAATGGGTAGGAATCGAGAGTTAAAGAGTGTACCTGTGTGTGAGTGTGTGTGTGTGTGCGTGTGTGAGTGTATGTGTGTGTGTGTCTGTTCGGCTTGCAGAGATAAGAATACAGCCGTGGCAAGAAGGCCCTGCTTGTCGTATAGAAGAGTTTAGGTGTGTGTGTGTGGTTGTGAGTGTGTGTGTGTGGTTGTGAGTGTGTGTGTGTGTGTGTGTGTCTGTATGGCTCGCAGAGGTAAAAACACGGCCGTGGCAAAAAGGCCCTGCCTGTCGTAAGAGACGACTAATGGGTAGGAGTCGAGAGGTGAAGAGTGTATGTGTGTGTGTGTGTGTGTGTGTGTGTGCGTTTGTGCGTGTGTGAGTGTGTGTGTGTGTCCGTTGGCTCGCAGAGATAAGAATACGGCCGTGGCAAGAAGCCCTGCCTCTCGTAAGAGGCGACTAATGGGTAGGAGTCGAGAGGTGAAGAGTGTATGTGTGTGTCTGTGTGTGCGTGTGTGTGTGAGTGTGTGTGTGTGTGCGTGTGTGAGTGTGTGTGTATGTATGTGTGTCCGTTCGGCCTGCATAGGTAAGAATACAGCCGAGGCAAGAAGGCCCTGCCTGTCGTAAGGTGCGAGTAATAGGTAGGAGTCGAGAGGTGAAGAGTGTAAGTGTGTGTGTGTGTGTGTGTGAATGTGTATGTGTGTCTGTATGGCTCGCAAAGATAAGAACACGGCCGTGGCAAAAAGGCTCTGCCTGTCGAAAGAGGCGTATAATGGGTAGGAGTGGAGAGGTGAAGAATTTATGTGTGTGTGTGTGTGTGTGTGTGTGTGTGCATGTGTGTGTGCGTGTGTGAGTGTGGGTGTATGTATGTGTGTCCGTTCGGCTTGCAGAGATAAGAACACAGCCGAGGCAAGAAGTCCCTGCCTGTCGTAAGGGGCGAGTAATAGGTAAGAGTCGAGAGGTGAAGAGTTTAGGTGTGTGTGTGTGTGTGAGTGTGTGTGTGTGTCTGTATGGCTCGCAGAGATAAAAACACGGCCGTGGCAAAAAGGCCCTGCCTGTCTTAAGAGACGACTAATGGGTAGGAGTCGAGAGGTGAAGAGTGTATGTGTGTGTGCGTCTGTGCGTGTGTAAGTGTGTGTGTGTGTGTGTCCGTTCGGCTCGCAGAGATAAGAATACGGCCGTGGCAAGAAGGCCCTATCTGTCGTAGGAGGCGACTAATGGGTAGGAGTCGAAAGGTGAAGAGTGTATGTGTGTGTGTGCGTGTGTGTGTGTGTGTGAGTGTGTGTGTGTGTGTGCGTGTGTGAGTGTGTGTGTATGTATGTGTGTCCGTTCGGCCTGCAGAGATAAGAATACAGCCGAGGCAAGAAGGCCCTGCCTGTCGTAAGGGGCGAGTAATAGGTAGGAGTCGAGAGGTGAAGAGTGTATGTGTGTGTGTGCGTGTGTCCGTGTGTGTGCTTGTGTGAGTGTGTGTGTGTGTCCGGTCGTTTTGCAGAAATAAGAACACGGCCGTGGCAACAAGGCCCTGCCTGTCGTAAGAGGCGACTAATGGGTACGAGTCGAGAGGTGAAGAGTGTATGTGTGTGTGCGTGTGTGCGTGTGTGTGGTGTGTGAGTGTGTGTGTGTATTTGTGTGTGTGAGTGTGTGTGTGTCCAGTAGGCTCGCAGAGATAAGAACACGGCCGTGGCAAGAAGGCCCTGCCTGTTGTCAGAGGCGACTAATGGGTAGGAGTCGAGTGCTGAAGAGTGTATAGGTGTGTGTGCGTGTGTGCGTGTGTGTGCGTGTGTGAGTGTGTGTGTATGTTTGTGTGTCCGTTTGGATTGCAGAGATAAGAATACGGCCAAGGCAAGAAGACCCTGCCTTTTGTAAGGGGCGACTAATAGGTAGGAGACGAGAGGTGAAGAGTGTATGTGTGTATGCGTGTGTGTGTGCGTGTGTGAGTATGTGTGTGTGTCCGTTTGGCTTGCAGAGATAAGAATACGGCCGAGGCAAGAAGGCCCTGCCTCTTGTAAGGGGCGACTAATAGGTAGGAGTCGAGAGGTGAAGAGTGTATGTGTGCGTGCGTGTGTGCGTGTGTGTGTGTGAGTGTGTGTGTATGTGTATGTGTGTCCCTTTGGCTCGCAGAGATAAGAAATCAGCGGTTTCAAGAAGGCCATGCCTGTCGTAAGAGGTGACTAATGGGTAGGAGTCGAGAGGTGAAGAGTGTATGTGTCTGTGTGTATGTGTGTGTGTGTCCGTTTGGCTTGCAGAGATAAGAATACGGCCGAGGCAAGAAGGCCCTGCCTGTCTTAAGAGGCGACTAATGGATAGGAGTCGAGAGGTGAAGAGTGTATGTGTGTGTGCGCGCGTGTGTGTGTGTGCCTGTGTGCGTGTGTTTGTCTGTGCGTGTGTGTGTGTGTCCGTTCGGCTCGCAGAGATAAGAATACGTCCGTGGCAAGAAGGCCCTGCCTGTCTTAAGAGGCGACTAATGGATAGGAATCGAGAGGTGGAGAGTGTGTGCGTGTGGGTGTGCGTGTGCGTGTGTGCGTGTGTGCCTGTGTGCGTGTGTTTGTGTGTGCGTGTGTGTGTGTGTCCGTTCGGCTTGCAGAGATAAGAACACGGATGTGGCAAGAAGTCCCTGCCTGTCGTAAGAGGAGAATAATGGGTAGAAGTCGAGAGGTGAATAGTGTATTTGTGCTTGCGTGTGTGTGTTTGTGTGTGAGTGTGTGTGTGTGTGTCCGTTCGGCTCGCAGAGATAAGAATGCGTTCGTTGCAAGAAGGCCCTGCCTGTCTTAAGAGGCGACTACTGGATAGGAGTCGAGAGGTGGAGAGTGTGTGCGTGTGCGTGTACGTGTGCGTGTGTGCGTGTGTGCCTGTGTGCGTGTGTTTGTGTGTGCGTGTGTGTGTGTCCGGTCGGCTCGCTGAAATGAGAACACGGCCGTGGCAAGAAGGCCCTGCCTGTCGTAAGAGGCGACTAATGGGTAGGAGTCGAGAGGTGAAGAGTGTATGTGTGTGTGTGTACGTGTGTGCGTGTGTGTGTGCGTGTGTGAGTATGTGTGTGTGTCCGTTCGGCTTGCAGAGATAAGAATACGTCTGTGGCAAGAAGTCCCTGAATGTCGTAAGAGGCGACTAATGGGTAGGAGTCGAGAGGTTAAGAGTGTATGTGTATGTGTGTGTGCGTGTGTGGTTGTGTGTGTGTTTGTGCGTGTGTAAATATGTGTTTGTATGTATGTGTGTGTCCATTCGGTTCGCAAAGATTAGAATACGGCCGAGGCAAGAAGGCCCTGCCTCTTGTAAGGGGCGACTAATAGGTAGGAGTCGAGAGGTGAATAGTGTATGTGTATGTGTGGGTGTGTGTGTGTGTTTGTGCGTGTGTAAATGTATGTGTGTATGTATGTGTGTGTCCATTCGGTTCGCAGAAATTAGAATACGGCCGAGGCAAGAAGGCCATGCCTGTCGTAAGAGGCGACTAATGGGTAGGAGTCGAGAGGTGAAAAGTGTATTTGTGTGTGTGCGTGTGTGTGCGTGTGTGCGTGCTTGTGTGTGTGAGTGTGTGTGTGTATGTGTGTGTGTCCGTTTGGCTTGCAGAGATAAGAATACGGCCGAGGCAAGAAGGCCCTGCCTGTCTTAAGAGGCGACTAATGGATAGGAGTCGAGAGGTGAAGAGGGTGTGCGTGTGCGTGTACGTGTGCGTGTGTGCGTGTGTGCCTGTGTGCGTGTGTTTGTCTGTGCGTGTGTGTGTGTGTCCGTTCGGCTCGCAGAGATAAAAATACGTCCGTCGCAAGAAGGCCCTGCCTGTCTTAAGAGGCGACTAATGGATAGGAATCGAGAGGTGGAGAGTGTGTGCGTGAGCGTGTGCGTTTGCGTGTGTGCGTTTGTGCCTGTGTGCGTGTGTTTGTGTGTGCGTGTGTGTGTGTGTCCGGTCGGCTCGCTGAAATGAGAACACGGCCGTGGCAAGAAGGCCCTGCCTGTCGTAAGAGGCGACTAATGGGTAGCAGTCGAGAGGTTAAGAGTGTATGTGTATGTGTGTGTGTTTGTGCGTGTGTAAATATGTGTGTGTATGTATGTGTGTGTCCATTCGGTTCGCAGAGATTAGAATACGGCCGAGGCAAGAAGGCCCTGCTTCTTGTAAGGGGCGACTAATAGGTAGGAGTCGAGAGGTGAATAGTGTATGTGTGCGTGAGCGTGTGCGTTTGCGTGTGTGCGTTTGTGCCTGTGTGCGTGTGTTTGTGTGTGCGTGTGTGTGTGTGTCCGGTCGGCTCGCTGAAATGAGAACACGGCCGTGGCAAGAAGGCCCTGCCTGTCGTAAGAGGCGACTAATGGGTAGGAGTCGAGAGGTTAAGAGTGTATGTGTATGTGTGTGTGTTTGTGCGTGTGTAAATATGTGTGTGTATGTATGTGTGTGTCCATTCGGTTCGCAGAGATTAGAATACGGCCGAGGCAAGAAGGCCCTGCCTCTTGTAAGGGGCGACTAATAGGTAGGAGTCGAGAGGTGAATAGTGTATGTGTATGTGTGGGTGCGTGTGTGGGTGTGTGTGTGTTTGTGCGTGTGTAAATGTGTGTGTGTATGTAGGTATGTGTCCATTCGGCTTGCAGAGATAAGAATACGGCCGAGGCAAGAAGGCCCTGCCTGTCTTAAGAGGTGACTAATGGATAGGAGTCGAGAGGTGGAGAGTGTGTGCGTGTGCGTGTGCGTGTGCGTGTGTGCGTGTGTGTGTGTGCGTGTGAGCGTGCGTGTGTGTTTGAGTGTGTGTGTATGTCCGTTCGGCTCGCAGAAATAAGAACATGGCCGTAGCAAGAAGGCCCTGCCTGTTATAAGAAGCGACTAATGGGTAGGAGTCGAGAGGTAAAGAGTGTATGTGTGTGTGCGTGTGTGCGTGTGTGTGTGCGTGTGTAAGCGTGTGTGTATGTGTGTGTGTCCGTTCGGCTTGCAGAGATAAGAATACGGCCGAGGCAAGAAGGCCCTGCCTGTCTTAAGAGGTGACTAATGGATTGGAGTCGAGAGGTAGAGAGTGTGTGCGTGTGCGTATGCGTGTGCGTGTGAGTGTGCGTGTGCGTGTGTGCGTGTGTGTGTGTGCGTGTGTGAGTATGTGTGTGTGTCCGTTCGGCTTGCAGAGATAAGAATACGTCCGTGGCAAGAAGTCCCTGAATGTCGTAAGAGGCGACTAATGGGTAGGAGTCGAGAGGTTAAGAGTGTATGTGTGTGTGTGTGAGTGTGTGTGTGTCTGTTCGGCTTGCAGAGATAAGAACACGGCCGAGGCAAGAAGACCCTGCCTGTCGTGAGAGACGACTAATAGGTAGGAGTCGAGAGGTGAAGAATGTATGTGTGTGTGCGTATGTGCGTGTTTGTGTGTGTGAGTGTATGTGTGTGTGCGTGTGTGCGTACGTGTGTGCGTGTGTGTGTGAGTGTGTGTGTATGTGTGTGTCCGTTCGGCTTGCAGAGATAAGAACACGGCCGTGGCAAGTAGTCCCTGCCTGTCGTAAGAGGAGAATAATGGGTAGGAGTCGAGAGGTGAAGAGTGTGTGCGTGTGCGTGTGCGTGTGCGAGTGCGTGTGTGTGTGTGCGTGTGTGTGTGTGTCCGTTCGGCTTGCAGAGATAAGAACACGGCCGTGGCAAGAAGTCCCTGCCTGTCGTAAGAGGAGAATAATGGGTAGGAGTCGAGAGGTGAAGAGTGTATGTGTGTGTGTGTGCGTGTGTGCGTACGTGTGTGAGTGTGTGTGTGAATGTGTGTGTGTGTCAGTGTGTGTGTCCGGTCGGCTCGCAGAGATAAGAACACGGCCGTAGCAAGAAGTCCCTGCCTGTCGTAAGAGGCGACTAATGAATAGGAGTCGAGAGGTGAAGAGTGTATGTGTCTTTGTGTGTGTGCGTGTGTTTGTGCGTGTGTGAGTATGTGTGTGTATTTGTGTGTGTGTGTCCGTTTGGCTTGCAGAGATATGAATACGGCCGAGGCAAGAAGGCCCTGCCTGTCTTAAGAGGCGACTAATGGATAGGAGTCGAGAGGTGGAGAGTGTGTGCGTGTGCGTGTACGTGTGCGTGTGTGCGTGTGTGCCTGTGTGCGTGTGTTTGTGTGTGCGTGTGTGTGTGTCCGTTCGGCTTGCAGAGATAAGAACACGGCCGTGGCAAGAAGTCCCTGCCTGTCGTAAGAGGAGAATAATGGGTAGGAGTCGAGAGGTGAAGAGTGTATGTGTGTGTTTGCGTGTGTGCGTACGTGTGTGAGTGTGTGTGTGAATGTGTGTGTGTGTCAGTGTGTGTGTGCCCGGTCGGCTCGCAGAGATAAGAACACGGCCGTGGCAAGAAGTCCCTGCCTGTCGTAAGAGGCGACTAATGAATAGGAGTCGAGAGGTGAAGAGTGTATGTGTCTTTGTGTGTGTGCGTGTGTTTGTGCGTGTGTGAGTATGTGTGTGTATTTGTGTGTGGGTGTGTGTCCGTTTGGCTTGCAGAGATAAGAATACGACCGAGGCAAGAAGGCCCTGCCTGTCGTAAGAAACGACTAATGGGTAGGAGTCGAGAGGTGGAGAGTGTGTGCGTGTGCGTGTGTGCGTGTGTGTGTGCGTGTGTGAGTATGTGTGTGTGTCCGTTCGGCTTGCAGAGATAAGAACACGGCCGTGGCAAGAAGTCCCTGCCTGTCGTAATAGGAGAATAATGGGTAGGAGTCGAGAGGTGAAGAGTGTATGTGTGTGTGTGCGTGTGTGCGTGTGTGTGTGCGTGTGTGAGTATGTGTGTGTGTCCGTTCGGCTTGCAGAGATAAGAACACGGCCGTGGCAAGAAGTCCCTGCCTGACGTAAGAGGAGAATAATGGGTAGGAGTCGAGAGGTGAAGAGTGTATGTGTGTGTGTGTGTGCGTGTGTGCGTGTGTGGGCGTGTGTGAGTGTGTGTGTATGTGTGTGTGTCCGTTTGGCTTGCAGAGATAAGAATACGGCCGAGGCCAGAAGGCCCTGCTTCTTGTAAGGGTCAACTAAAAAGTAGGAGTCGAGAGGTGAAGAGTGTATGTGTGTGTGTGCGTGTGTGCGTGTGTGTGTGCGTGTGTGTGGGTGTGTGAGTATGTGTGTGTGTTAGTTTGGCTTGCAGAGATGAGAACACGACTGCGGCAAGAAGGCCCTGCTTATCGTAAGAGGCGACTAAAAGGTAGGAGTCGAGAGGTGAAGAGTGTATGTGTGTGTGCGTGTGTGCGTGTGTGTGTTTGTGCGTGTGTGAGTGTGTGTGTATAAGTGTGTGTGTCCGTTCGGCTTGCAGAGATATGAATACGGCCGGGGCAAGAAGGCCCTGCCTCTCATAAGAGGCGACTAAAAGGTAGGGGTCGAGAGGTGAAGAGTGTATGTGTGTGTGTGTGTGAGTGTGTGTGTTTGTCCGCTCGGCTCGCAGAGATAAGATTACGGCCGTGGCAAGAAGGCCCTGCCTGTCTTAAGAGGCGGCTAATGGATATTAGTCGAGAGGTGGAGAGTGTGTGCGTGTGCGTGTGCGTGTGTGACGGTGCGTGTGTGTGCGTGTGTGCGTGTGTGTGTGTGAGTGTGTGTGTGTCCGTTCGGCTCGCAGAGATAAGAACACGGCCGTGGCAAGAAGTCCCTGAATGTCGTAAGAGGCGACTAATGGGTAGGAGTCGAGAGGTAAAGCGTGTATGTGTGTGTATGTGTGTGTGCGAGTGTGTGTGTGTGTGTCCGTTTGGCCCGCAGAGATAAGAACACGTCCGTAGCAAGAAGGCCCTGCCTGTCGTAAGAGGCGACTAATGGATAGGAGTCGAGAGGTGGAGAGTGTGTGCGTGTACGTGTGCGTGCGTGTTTAAGTGTGTGTGTATGTGAGTGTGTGAGTGTGTGTGTGTGCGGTCGGCTCGCAGAGATAAGAACACAGCCGTGGCAAGAAGGCCCTGCCTGTCGTAAGAGGCGAGTAATAAGTAGGAGTCGAGAGGTGAAGAGTGTATGTGTGTGTGTGCGTGTGTGCGTGTGTGTGTGCGTGTGTGAGTATGTGTGTGTGTTAGTTCGGCTTGCAGAAATAAGAACACGACCGAGGCAAGAAGGCCCTGCCTATCGTAAGAGGCGACTAATAGGTAGGAGTCGAGAGTTGAAGAGTGTATGTTTGTGTGCGTGTGTTCGTGTGTGTGTGCGTGTGTGAGTATGTGTGTGTGTCCGTTCGGCTTGCAGAGATAAGAATACGGCCGTGGCAAAAAGGCCATGCTTGCTGTAAGGAGCGACTAATTGGTAGTAGTCGATAGGTGAAGAGTGTATGTGTGTGTGCGTGTGTGCGTGTATGTGTGTTTGTGCGTGTGTGAGTGTGTGTGTATAAGTGTGTATGTCCGTTCGGCTTGCAGAGATATGAATACGGCCGGGGCA
>NW_027311890.1:2035000-2065000 GCF_040954645.1 Diabrotica undecimpunctata | reverse complement strand
GCGGCTAATGGATAGGAGTCAAGAGGTGGAGAGTGTGTGCGTGTGCGTGTGCGTGTGTGTGGGTGCGTGTGTGTGCGTGTGTGTGTGTGAGTGTGTGTGTGTCCGTTCGGCTCGCAGAGATAAGAACACGGCCGTGGCAAGAAGTCCCTGAATGTCGTAAGAGGCGACTACTGGGTAGGAGTCGAGAGGTAAAGCGTGTATGTGTGTGTATGTGTGTGTGCGAGTGTGTGTGTGTGTGTCCATTTGGCCCGCAGAGATAAGAACACGTCCGTAGCAAAAAGGCCCTGCCTGTCGTAAGAGGCGACTAATGGATAGGAGTCGAGAGGTGGAGAGTGTGTGCGTGTGTGTGCGTGCGTGTTTAAGTGTGTGTGTATGTGAGTGTGTGAGTGTGTGTGTGTGCGGTCGGCTCGCAGAGATAAGAACACAGCCGTGGCAAGAAGGCCCTGCCTGTCGTAAGAGGCGAGTAATAAGTAGGAGTCGAGAGGTGAAGAGTGTATGTGTGTGTGTGCGTGTGTGCGTGTGTGTGTGCGTGTGTGAGTGTGTGTGTGTGTTAGTTCGGCTTGCAGAAATAAGAACACGACCGAGGCAAGAAGGCCCTGCCTATCGTAAGAGGCGACTAATAGGTAGGAGTTGAGAGGTGAAGAGTGTATGTTTGTGTGCGTGTGTGCGTGTGTGTGTGCGTGTGTGAGTATGTGTGTGTGTCCGTTCGGCTTGCAGAGATAAGAATACGGCCGTGGCAAAAAGGCCATGCTTGCTGTAAGGAGCGACTAATTGGTAGTAGTCGATAGGTGAAGAGTGTATGTGTGTGTGCGTGTGTGCGTGTATGTGTGTTTGTGCGTGTGTGAGTGTGTGTATAAGTGTGTGTGTCCGTTCGGCTTGCAGAATTATGAATACGGCGGGGGCAAGAAGGCCCTGCCTCTCGTAAGAGGCGACTAAAAGGAAGGGGTCGAGAGGTGAAGAGTGTATGTGTGTATGTGTGTGAGTGTGTGTGTTTGTCCGCTCGGCTCGCAGAGATAAGATTACGGCCGTGGCAGAAGGCCCTGCCTGTCTTAAGAGGTGGCTTATGGATAGGAGTCGAGAGGTGGAGAGTGTGTGCGTGTGCGTGTGCGTGTGTGTGGGTGCGTTTGTGTGCGTGTGTGCGTGTGTTTGTGTGAGTGTGTGTGTGTCCATTCGGCTCGCAGAGATAAGAACACGGCCGTGGCAAGAAGTCCCTGAATGTCGTAAGAGGCGACTAATGGGTAGGAGTCGAGAGGTGAAGCGTGTATGTGTGTGTATGTGTGTGTGCGAGTGTGTGTGTGTGTGTCTGTGTGTGTCCGTTTGGCTCGCAGAGATAAGAACACGTCCGTAGCAAGAAGGCCCTGCTTGTCGTAAGAGGCGACTAATGGATAGGAGTCGAGAGGTGGAGAGTGTGTGCGTGTACGTGTGCGTGCGTGTTTATGTGTGTGTGTATGTGAGTGTGTGAGTGTGTGTGTGTGCGGTCGGCTCGCAGAGATAAGAACACAGCCGTGGCAAGAAGGCCCTGCCTGTCGTAAGAGGCAAGTAATAAGTAGGAGTCGAGAGGTGAAGAGTGTATGTGTGTGTGCGTGTGTGCGTGTGTGTGTGCGTGTGTAAGTATGTGTGTGTGTTAGTTCGGCTTGCAGAAATAAGAACACGACCGAGGCAAGAAGGCCCTGCCTATCGTAAGAGGCGACTGATAGGTAGGAGTCGAAAGGTGAAGAGTGTATGTTTGTGTGCGTGTGTGCGTGTGTGTGTGCGTGTGTGAGTATGTGTGTGTGTCCGTTCGGCTTGCAGTGATAAGAACACGGCCAAGGCAAGAAGGCCCTGCCTATCGTAAGAGGCGACTAATTGGTAGGAGTCGAGAGGTGAAGAGTGTATGTGTGTGTGTGCGTGTGTGCGTGTGTGTGTGCGTGTGTGAGTATGTGTGTGTGTTAGTTCGGCTTGCAGAAATAAGAACACGACTGAGGCAAGAAGGCACTGCCTATCGTAAGAGGCGACTAATAGGTAGGAGTTGAGAGGTGAAGAGTGTATGTTTGTGTGCGTGTGTGCGTGTGTGTGTGCGTGTGTGAGTATGTGTGTGTGTCCGTTCGGCTTGCAGTGATAAGAACACGGCCAAGGCAAGAAGGCCCTGCCTATCGTAAGAGGCGACTAATAGGTAGGAGTCGAGAGGTGAAGAATGTATGTGTGTGTGCGTGTGGGCGTGTTTGTGTGTGTGTGAGTGTATGTGTGTGTGCGTGTGTGCGTGCGTGTGTGTGTGTGTGTTTGTGAGTGTGTGTGTATGTATGTGTGTGTGTCCCTTCAGCTCGCAGAGATAAGAAAATAGCCGTGGCAAGAAAGCGATGCAAATCGTACGGGGCGACTAATGGATAGGAGTCGAGAGGCGAAGAGTGGGCGACTAATAAGTAGGAGTCGAGAGGTGAAAAGTGTATGTGTGTGTGCGTGTGTGCGTGTGTGTGTGCGTGTGTGCGTGTGTGAGTATGTGTGTGTGTTAGTTCGGCTTGCAGAGATAAAAACACGACCGAGGCAAGAAGGCCCTGCCTATCGTAAGAGGCGACTAATAGGTAGGAGTCGAGAGGTGAAGAGTGTATGTTTGTGTGCGTGTGTGCGTGTGTGCGTGTGTGTGTGAGTGTGTGTGTGTCCGTTCGGCTCGCAGAGATAAGAACACGGCCGTAGCAAAAAGTCCCTGAATGTCGTAAGAGGCGACTAATGGGTAGGAGTCGAGAGGTGGAGCGTGTATGTGTGTGTGTGTGTGTGCGAGTGTGTGTGTGTGTGTGTGTCTGTTCGGCTCGCAGAGATAAGAATACGTCCGTGGCAAGAAGGCCCTGCCTGTCGTAAGAGCAGAATAATGGGTAGGAGTCGAGGGGTGAAGAGTGTATGTGTGTGTGTTTGTGTGCGTGTGTGCGTGCGTGTGTGAGTGTGTGTGTGAGTGTGTGTGTGTCACTGTGTGTGTGTCCGGTCGGCTCGCAGAGATATGAACACGGCCGTGGCAAAAAGGCTCTGCCTGTCGTAAGAGGAGAATAATGGGTAGGAGTCGAGAGGTTGAGAGTGTATGTGTGTGTGTGCGCGCGTGTGTGTGTGTATGTGTATGTGTGTGTGTGTGTGCGTGTCTCTTCTGCTCGCAGAGGTACGAATACGGCCGTGGCAAGAAGGCCATGCCTGCTGTAAGGAGCAACTAATGGGTAGGAATCGAGAGTTGAAGAGTGTACCTGTGTGTGAGTGTGTGTGTGTGTGCGTGTGTGAGTGTATGTGTGTGTCCGTTCGGCTTGCAGAGATAAGAATACAGCCGTGGCAAGAAGGCCCTGCCTGTCGTTTAGAAGAGTTTAGGTGTGTGCGTGTGTTTGTGTGTGCGTGTGTGTGTGTGTCCGTTCGGCTTGCAGAGATAAGAACACGGCCGTGGCAAGAAGTCCCTGCCTGTCTTAAGAGGCGACTAATGGATAGGAGTCGAGAGGTGGAGAGTGTGTGCGTGTGCGTGTACGTGTGCGTGTGTACGTGTGTGCCTGTGTGCGTGTGTTTGTGTGTGCGTGTGTGTGTGTCCGGTCGGCTCGCTGAAATGAGAACACGGCCGTGGCAAGAAGGCCCTGCCTGTCGTAAGAGGCGACTAATGGGTAGGAGTCGAGAGGTGAAGAGTGTATGTGTGTGTGTGTACGTGTGTGCGTGTGTGTGTGCGTGTGTGAGTATGTGTGTGTGTCCGTTCGGCTTGCAGAGATAAGAATACGTCCGTGGCAAGAAGTCCCTGAATGTCGTAAGAGGCGACTAATGGGTAGGAGTCGAGAGGTTAAGAGTGTATGTGTATGTGTGTGTGCCTGTGTGGGTGTGTGTGTGTGTTTGTGCGTGTGTAAATATGTGTTTGTATGTATGTGTGTGTCCATTCGGTTCGCAAAGATTAGAATACGGCCGAGGCAAGAAGGCCCTGCCTCTTGTAAGGGGCGACTAATAGGTAGGAGTCGAGAGGTGAATAGTGTATGTGTATGTGTGTGTGCGTGTGTGGGTGTGTGTGTGTTTGTGCGTGTGTAAATGTATGTGTGTATGTATGTGTGTGTCCATTCGGTTCGCAGAAATTAGAATACGGCCGATGCAAGAAGGCCATGCCTGTCGTAAGAGGCGACTAATGGGTAGGAGTCGAGAGGTGAAAAGTGTATTTGTGTGTGTGCGTGTGTGTGCGTGTGTGCGTGCTTGTGTGTGTGAGTGTGTGTGTGTATGTGTGTGTGTCCGTTTGGCTTGCAGAGATAAGAATACGGCCGAGGCAAGAAGGCCCTGCCTGTCTTAAGAGGCGACTAATGGATAGGAGTCGAGAGGTGAAGAGGGTGTGCGTGTGCGTGTACGTGTGCGTGTGTGCGTGTGTGCCTGTGTGCGTGTGTTTGTCTGTGCGTGTGTGTGTGTGTCCGTTCGGCTCGCAGAGATAAAAATACGTCCGTGGCAAGAAGGCCCTGCCTGTCTTAAGAGGCGACTAATGGATAGGAATCGAGAGGTGGAGAGTGTGTGCGTGAGCGTGTGCGTTTGCGTGTGTGCGTTTGTGCCTGTGTGCGTGTGTTTGTGTGTGCGTGTGTGTGTGTGTCCGGTCGGCTCGCTGAAATGAGAACACGGCCGTGGCAAGAAGGCCCTGCCTGTCGTAAGAGGCGACTAATGGGTAGGAGTCGAGAGGTTAAGAGTGTATGTGTATGTGTGTGTGTTTGTGCGTGTGTAAATATGTGTGTGTATGTATGTGTGTGTCCATTCGGTTCGCAGAGATTAGAATACGGCCGAGGAAAGAAGGCCCTGCCTCTTGTAAGGGGCGACTAATAGGTAGGAGTCGAGAGGTGAATAGTGTATGTGTATGTGTGGGTGCGTGTGTGGGTTTGTGTGTGTTTGTGCGTGTGTAAATGTGTGTGTGTATGTAGGTATGTGTCCCTTCGGCTTGCAGAGATAAGAATACGGCCGAGGCAAGAAGGCCCTGCCTGTCTTAAGAGGTGACTAATGGATAGGAATCGAGAGGTGGAGTGTGTGCGTGTGCGTGTGCGTGTGCGTGTGTGCGTGTGTGGGTGTGCGTGTGAGCGTGCGTGTGTGTTTGAGTGTGTGTGTATGTCCGTTCGGCTCGCAGAGATAAGAACATGGCCGTAGCAAGAAGGCCCTGCCTATTATAAGAAGCGACTAATGGGTAGGAGTCGAGAGGTAAAGAGTGTATGTGTGTGTGCGTGTGTGCGTGTGTGTGTGCGTGTGTAAGCGTGTGTGTATGTGTGTGTGTCCGTTCGGCTTGCAGAGATAAGAATACGGCCGAGGCAAGAAGGCCCTGCCTGTCTTAAGAGGTGACTAATGGATTGGAGTCGAGAGGTGGAGAGTGTGTGCGTGTGCGTATGCGTGTGCGTGTGAGTGTGCGTGTGCGTGTGTGCGTGTGTGTGTGTGTGTGCGTGTGTGAGTATGTGTGTGTGTCCATTCGGCTCGCAGAGATTAGAATACGGCCGAGGCAAGAAGGCCATGCCTGTCGTAAGAGGCAACTAATGGGTTGGAGTCGAGAGGTGAAAAGTGTTTTTGTGTGTGTGCATGTGTGTGTGAGTGTGTATGTGTCCGTTCGGCTTGCAGAGATAAGAATACGGCCGAGGCAAGAATGCCCTGCCTGTCGTAAGTGGCGACTAATTGGTAGGAGTCGAGAGGTGAAGAGTGTATGTGTGTAAGTGCGTGTGAGCGTGTGTGTGCGTGTGTGAGTGTGTGTGTGTGTCCGGTCGGCTCTCAGATATAAGAACACGGCCGTGGCAAGAAGGCCCTGCCTGTCGTAATAGGCGACTAATGGGTAGGGGTCGAGAGGTGAAGAGTGTATGTGTGTGTGAGTGTGCGTGTGTGTGCGTGTGTGAGTGTGTGTGTGTATTTGTGTGTGAGTGTGTGTGTGTCCAGTCGGCTCGCAGAGATAAGAACACGGCCGTGGCAAGAAGGCCCTGCCTGTCGTAAGAGGCGACTAATGGGTAGGAGTCGAGAGGTGAAGAGTGTATTTGTGTGTGAGTGTGCGTGTGTGCGTGTGTGTGCGTGTGTGAGTGTGTGTGTGTATTTATGTGTGTGAGTGTGTGTGTCCAGTCGGCTCGCAGAGATAAGAACACGGCCGTGGCAAGAAGGCCCTGCCTGTCGTAAGAGGCGACTAATGGGTAGGAGTCGAGTGGTGAAGAGTGTATATGTGTGTGTGTGCGTGTGTGCGTGTGTGTGTGCGTGTGTGAGTGTGTGTGTGTCCGGTCGGCTCGCAGAGATAAGAACACGTCCGTGCCAAGAAGGCCCTTCCTGTCGTAAGCGGTGACTAATGGGTAGAAGTCGAGAGGTGAAGAGTGTATGTGTGTGTGTGTGCGTGTGTGCGTGTGTGTGCTTGTGTGAGTGTATGTGTGTCCGGTCGTCTCGCAGAGATAAGAAAACAGCCGTGGCAAGAAGGCCTTGCCAGTCTTAAGGAGCGACTAATGGGTAGGAGTCGAGAGGTGAAGAGTGTATGTGTGCGTGCGTGTGTGTGTGATTGTGTGTGTGTATGTGTGTGTATGTGTGTGTGTCCCTTCTGCTCGCAGAGATAAAAAAACAGCCGTGACAAGAAGGCCATGCCTGTCGTAAGAGGCGACTAATGGGTAGGAGTCGAGAGGTGAAGATTGTGTGTGTGTGTGCGTGTGTGCGTGTGTGTGTGAGTATGTGTGTGTATATGTGTGTGTGTATACCTTTGGCTCGCAGAGATAAGAATACGTTCGTGGCAAGAAGGCCATGCTTGCTGTAAGGAGCGACTAATTGGTAGGAGTCGAGATGTGAAGCGTGTATGTGTGTGTGTGTGTGTGTGTGCAAGTGTGTGTGTGTGTCCGTTCGGCTCGCAGAGATAGAAATACGTCTGTGGCAAGAAGGCCCTGCCTGTCTTAAGAGGCGACTAATGGATAGGAGTCGAGAGGTTTGGAGTGTGTGCGTGTGCGTATGCGTGTGTGCGTGTATGCCTGTGAGCGTGTGTTTGTGTGTGCGTGTGTGTGTGTCCGTTCGGCTTGCAGAGATAAGAACACCGCCGTGGCAAGAAGGCCCTGCTTGTCGTAAGAGGCGACTAATGGGTAGGAGTCGAGAGGTGAAGAGTGTATGTGTGTGTGAGTGTGCGTGTGTGCGTGTGTGTGCGTGTGTGAGTGTGTGTGTGTATTTGTGTGTGTGAGTGTGTGTGTCCAGTCGGCTCGCAGAGATAAGAACACGGCCGTGGCAAGAAGGCCCTGCCTGTCGTAAGAGGCGTGTGCGTGTGTGTGCGTGTGTGTGCGTGTGTGTGCGTGTGTAAGTGTGTGTGTATGTGTGTGTGTCTGTTTGGCTTGCAGAGATAAGAATACGGCCGAGGCAAGAAGGCCCTGCCTCTTGTATGGGGCGACTAATAGGTAGAAGTCGAGAGGTGAATAGTGTATGTGTGTGTGCGTGTGTGGGTGTGTGTGTGTTTGTGCGTGTGTAAGTGTGTGTGTATGTATGTGTGTGTCCATTCGGCTCGCAGAGATTAGAATACGGCCGAGGCAAGAAGGCCATGCCTGTCCTAAGAGGCGACTAATGGGTAGGAGTCGAGAGGTGAAGAGTGTATTTGTGTGTGTGTGTGTGCGTGTGTGTGCGTGTGTGTGCGTGTGTGCGTGCGTGTGTGTGTGAGAGTGTGTGTGTGTCCGTTCGGCTTGCAGAGATAAGCTTATGGCCGATGCAAGAAGGCCCTGCCTCTTGTAAGGGGCGACTAATAGGTAGGAGTCGAGAGGTGAAGAGTGTATGTGTGTGTGCGTGTGTGTGTGTGAGTGTATGTGTGTGTGCGTGTGTGTTCGTGTGTGTGTGTGTGTGAGTGTGTGTGTGTGTATGTTTGTGTGTGTGTCCCTTCGGCTCGCAGAGATAAGAAAACAGCGGTGGCAAGAAGGACATGCCTGTCGTAAGGGGCGACTAATGGGTAGGAGTCGAGAGGTGAAGAGTGTATGTGTGCGTGCGTGTGTGCGTGTGTGTGTCAGTGTGTTTGTATGTGTATGTGTGTCCCTTCGGCTCGCAGAGATAAGAAATCAGCGGTTTCAAGAAGGCCATGCCTTCGGCTCGCAGAGATAAGAAAACAGCGGTGGCAAGAAGGCCATGCCTGTCGTAATGGGCGACTAATGGGTAGGAGTCGAGAGGTGAAGAATGTATGTGTGCGTGCGTGTGTGTGTGAGTGTGTGTGTATGTGTGTGTCCCTTCGGCTCGCAGAGATAAGAAAACAGCGGTGGCAAGAAGGCCATGCTTGTCGTAAGAGGCGACTAATTGGTAGGAGTCGAGAGGTGAAGAATGTAATTGTGTGTGTGTGTGCGCGTGTGTGTGTGCGTGTGTGCGTGCTTGTGTTTGTGAGTGTGTGTGTATGTGTGTGTGTGTGTGTCTCTTCGGCTCACAGAGATAAGAATACGGCCGAGGAAAGAAGGCCCTTCCTGACGTAAGAGGCGACTAATGGGTAGGAGTCGAGAGGTGAAGAGTGTATGTGTGTGCGTGTGTGTGCGTGTGTGTTTGCGTGTGTGAGTGTGTGTGTGTGTATGTGTGTGTCAGTTA
Organism: Diabrotica undecimpunctata; assembly: GCF_040954645.1. Classification (NCBI taxonomy): domain Eukaryota; kingdom Metazoa; phylum Arthropoda; class Insecta; order Coleoptera; family Chrysomelidae; genus Diabrotica; species Diabrotica undecimpunctata. The sequence goes on along the minus strand of NW_027311890.1, from coordinate 2,056,513 downwards.
GGCTTGCAGAGATAAGAATACGGCCGAGGCAAGAAGGCCCTGCCTCTTGTAAGGGGCGACTAATAGCTAGGAGTCGAGGGGTGAAGAGTGTATGTGTGTGTGCGTGTGTGTGTGCGTGTGTGAGTATGTGTGTGTGTCCGTTCGGCTTGCAGAGATAAGAACACGGCCGAGGAAAGAAGGCCCTGCCTGACGTAAGAGGCGACTAATGGGTAGGAGTCGAGAGGTGAAGAGTGTATGTGTGTGTGTATGTGTGTGCGTGTGTGTTTGCGTGTGTGAGTGTGTGTGTGTATGTGTGTGTGTCCGTTAGGCTTGCAGAGATAAGAATACGGCCAAGGCAAGAAGGCCCTGCCTCTTGTAAGGGGCGACCAATAGGTAGGAATCAAGAGGTGAAGAGTGTATGTGTGTGTGCGTGTGTGCGTGTGTGTGTGTGAGTGTATGTGTGTGTGTGCGTGTGTGCGTGCGTGTGTGTGTGTCTGTGAGTGTGTGTGTGTATGTGTGTCCCTTCGGCTCGCAGAGAAAAGAAAACAGCGGTGGCAAGAATGCCATGCCTGTCGTAAGAGGTGACTAATGGGTAGGAGTCGAGAGGTGAAGAGTGTATGTGTGTGTGCGTGTGTGTGTGTTTGTGCGTTTGTAAGTGTGTGTGTATGTATGTAAGTGTCCGTTCGGCTCGCAGAGATTAGAATACGGTCGAGGCAAGAAGGACATGCCTGTCGTAAAAGGCGACTAATAGGTAGGAGTCGAGAGGTGAAGAGTGTATTTGTGTGTGTGTGTGTGTGTGTGTGCGTGCGTGTGTGTGTGAGTGTGTGTATCCGTTCGGCTTGCAGAGATAAGAATACGGCCGGGGCAAGAAGGCCCTGCCTCTCGTAAGAGGCGACCAAAAGGGAGGAGTCGAGAGGTGAATAGTGTATGTGTGTGTGTGTGACTGTGTGTGTGTCCGCTCGGCTCGCAGAGATAAAAATACGGCCGCGGCAAGAAGGCCCTGCCTGTCTTAAGAGGCGACCAATGGATAGGAGTCGAAAGGTGGAAAGTGTGTGCGTGTGCGTATGTGCGTGTGTGTGTGCGTGTGTGTGTGAGTGTGTGTGTGTCCGTTCGGCTCGCAGAGATAAGAACACGGCCGTAGCAAAAAGTCCCCGAATGTCGTAAGAGGCGACTAATGGGTAGGAGTCGAGAGGTGGAGCGTGTATGTGTGTGTGTGTGTGTGTGTGTGCGAGTGTGTGTGTGTGTGTGTGTCTGTTCGGCTCGCAGAGATAAGAATACGTCCGTGGCAAGAAGGCCCTGCCTGTCGTAAGAGCAGAATAATGGGTAGGAGTCGAGGGGTGAAGAGTGTATGTGTGTGTGTTTGTGTGCGTGTGTGCGTGCGTGTGTGAGTGTGTGTGTGAGTGTGTGTGTGTCAGTGTGTGTGTGTCCGGTCGGCTCGCAGAGATATGAACACGGCCGTGGCAAAAAGGCTCTGCCTGTCGTAAGAGGAGAATAATGGGTAGGAGTCGAGAGGTGAAGAGTGTATGTGTGTGTGTGTGCGCGCGTGTGTGTGTGTGTGTATGTGTATGTGTGTGTGTGTGTGTGCGTGTCTCTTCTGCTCGCAGAGGTACGAATACGGCCGTGGCAAGAAGGCCATGCCTGCTGTAAGGAGCAACTAATGGGTAGGAATCGAGAGTTGAAGAGTGTACCTGTGTGTGAGTGTGTGTGTGTGTGCGTGTGTGAGTGTATGTGTGTGTGTGTCTGTTCGGCTTGCAGAGATAAGAATACAGCCGTGGCAAGAAGGCCCTGCCTGTCGTATAGAAGAGTTTAGGTGTGTGTGTGTGGTTGTGAGTGTGTGTGTGTGGTTGTGAGTGTGTGTGTGTGTGTGTGTCTGTATGGCTCGCAGAGGTAAAAACACGGCCGTGGCAAAAAGGCCCTGCCTGTCGTAAGAGACGACTAATGGGTAGGAGTCGAGAGGTGAAGAGTGTATGTGTGTGTGTGTGTGTGTGTGTGTGTGTGTGTGTGTGTGCGTTTGTGCGTGTGTGAGTGTGTGTGTGTGTCCGTTGGCTCGCAGAGGTAAGAATACGGCCGTGGCAAGAAGCCCTGCCTGTCGTAAGAGGCGACTAATGGGTAGGAGTCGAGAGGTGAAGAGTGTATGTGTGTGTCTGTGTGTGCGTGTGTGTGTGAGTGTGTGTGTGTGTGCGTGTGTGAGTGTGTGTGTATGTATGTGTGTCCGTTCGGCCTGCATAGGTAAGAATACAGCCGAGGCAAGAAGGCCCTGCCTGTCGTAAGGTGCGAGTAATAGGTAGGAGTCGAGAGGTGAAGAGTGTAAGTGTGTGTGTGTGTGTGAATGTGTATGTGTGTCTGTATGGCTCGCAAAGATAAGAACACGGCCGTGGCAAAAAGGCTCTGCCTGTCGAAAGAGGCGTATAATGGGTAGGAGTGGAGAGGTGAAGAATTTATGTGTGTGTGTGTGTGTGTGTGTGTGTGTGTGTGTGTGTGTGCATGTGTGTGTGCGTGTGTGAGTGTGGGTGTATGTATGTGTGTCCGTTCGGCTTGCAGAGATAAGAACACAGCCGAGGCAAGAAGTCCCTGCCTGTCGTAAGGGGCGAGTAATAGGTAAGAGTCGAGAGGTGAAGAGTTTAGGTGTGTGTGTGTGTGTGTGAGTGTGTGTGTGTGTGTCTGTATGGCTCGCAGAGATAAAAACACGGCCGTGGCAAAAAGGCCCTGCCTGTCTTAAGAGACGACTAATGGGTAGGAGTCGAGAGGTGAAGAGTGTATGTGTGTGTGCGTCTGTGCGTGTGTAAGTGTGTGTGTGTGTGTGTGTCCGTTCGGCTCGCAGAGATAAGAATACGGCCGTGGAAAGAAGGCCCTATCTGTCGTAGGAGGCGACTAATGGGTAGGAGTCGAAAGGTGAAGAGTGTATGTGTGTGTGTGTGCGTGTGTGTGTGTGTGTGTGTGAGTGTGTGTGTGTGTGTGCGTGTGTGAGTGTGTGTGTATGTATGTGTCCGTTCGGCCTGCAGAGATAAGAATACAGCCGAGGCAAGAAGGCCCTGCCTGTCGTAAGGGGCGAGTAATAGGTAGGAGTCGAGAGGTGAAGAGTGTATGTGTGTGTGTGCGTGTGTGCGTGTGTGTGCTTGTGTGAGTGTGTGTGTGTGTCCGGTCGTTTTGCAGAAATAAGAACACGGCCGTGGCAACAAGGCCCTGCCTGTCGTAAGAGGCGACTAATGGGTACGAGTCGAGAGGTGAAGAGTGTATGTGTGTGTGCGTGTGTGCGTGTGTGTGGTGTGTGAGTGTGTGTGTGTATTTGTGTGTGTGAGTGTGTGTTTGTCCAGTAGGCTCGCAGAGATAAGAACACGGCCGTGGCAAGAAGGCCCTGCCTGTTGTCAGAGGCGACTAATGGGTAGGAGTCGAGTGCTGAAGAGTGTATAGGTGTGTGTGCGTGTGTGCGTGTGTGTGCGTGTGTGAGTGTGTGTGTATGTTTGTGTGTCCGTTTGGATTGCAGAGATAAGAATACGGCCAAGGCAAGAAGACCCTGCCTTTTGTAAGGGGCGACTAATAGGTAGGAGACGAGAGGTGAAGAGTGTATGTGTGTATGCGTGTGTGTGTGCGTGTGTGAGTATGTGTGTGTGTCCGTTTGGCTTGCAGAGATAAGAATACGGCCGAGGCAAGAAGGCCCTGCCTCTTGTAAGGGGCGACTAATAGGTAGGAGTCGAGAGGTGAAGAGTGAATGTGTGCGTGCGTGTGTGCGTGTGTGTGTGTGAGTGTGTGTGTATGTGTATGTGTGTCCCTTTGGCTCGCAGAGATAAGAAATCAGCGGTTTCAAGAAGGCCATGCCTGTCGTAAGAGGTGACTAATGGGTAGGAGTCGAGAGGTGAAGAGTGTATGTGTCTGTGTGTATGTGTGTGTGTGTCCGTTTGGCTTGCAGAGATAAGAATACGGCCGAGGCAAGAAGGCCCTGCCTGTCTTAAGAGGCGACTAATGGATAGGAGTCGAGAGGTGAAGAGTGTATGTGTGTGTGCGCGCGTGTGTGTGTGTATGCCTGTGTGCGTGTGTTTGTCTGTGCGTGTGTGTGTGTGTCCGTTCGGCTCGCAGAGATAAGAATACGTCCGTGGCAAGAAGGCCCTGCCTGTCTTAAGAGGCGACTAATGGATAGGAATCGAGAGGTGGAGAGTGTGTGCGTGTGGGTGTGCGTGTGCGTGTGTGCGTGTGTGCCTGTGTGCGTGTGTTTGTGTGTGCGTGTGTGTGTGTGTCCGTTCGGCTTGCAGAGATAAGAACACGGATGTGGCAAGAAGTCCCTGCCTGTCGTAAGAGGAGAATAATGGGTAGAAGTCGAGAGGTGAATAGTGTATTTGTGCTTGCGTGTGTGTGTTTGTGTGTGAGTCTGTGTGTGTGTGTCCGTTCGGCTCGCAGAGATAAGAATGCGTTCGTTGCAAGAAGGCCCTGCCTGTCTTAAGAGGCGACTAATGGATAGGAGTCGAGAGGTGGAGAGTGTGTGCGTGTGCGTGTACGTGTGCGTGTGTGCGTGTGTGCCTGTGTGCGTGTGTTTGTGTGTGCGTGTGTGTGTGTCCGGTCGGCTCGCTGAAATGAGAACACGGCCGTGGCAAGAAGGCCCTGCCTGTCGTAAGAGGCGACTAATGGGTAGGAGTCGAGAGGTGAAGAGTGTATGTGTGTGTGTGTACGTGTGTGCGTGTGTGTGTGCGTGTGTGAGTATGTGTGTGTGTCCGTTCGGCTTGCAGAGATAAGAATACGTCCGTGGCAAGAAGTCCCTGAATGTCGTAAGAGGCGACTAATGGGTAGGAGTCGAGAGGTTAAGAGTGTATGTGTATGTGTGTGTGCGTGTGTGGGTGTGTGTGTGTTTGTGCGTGTGTAAATATGTGTTTGTATGTATGTGTGTGTCCATTCGGTTCGCAAAGATTAGAATACGGCCGAGGCAAGAAGGCCCTGCCTCTTGTAAGGGGCGACTAATAGGTAGGAGTCGAGAGGTGAATAGTGTATGTGTATGTGTGTGTGCGTGTGTGGGTGTGTGTGTGTGTTTGTGCGTGTGTAAATGTATGTGTGTATGTATGTGTGTGTCCATTCGGTTCGCAGAAATTAGAATACGGCCGAGGCAAGAAGGCCATGCCTGTCGTAAGAGGCGACTAATGGGTAGGAGTCGAGAGGTGAAAAGTGTATTTGTGTGTGTGCGTGTGTGTGCGTGTGTGTGCGTGTGTGCGTGCTTGTGTGTGTGAGTGTGTGTGTGTGTATGTGTGTGTGTCCGTTTGGCTTGCAGAGATAAGAATACGGCCGAGGCAAGAAGGCCCTGCCTGTCTTAAGAGGCGACTAATGGATAGGAGTCGAGAGGTGAAGAGGGTGTGCGTGTGCGTGTACGTGTGCGTGTGTGCGTGTGTGCCTGTGTGCGTGTGTTTGTCTGTGCGTGTGTGTGTGTGTCCGTTCGGCTCGCAGAGATAAAAATACGTCCGTCGCAAGAAGGCCCTGCCTGTCTTAAGAGGCGACTAATGGATAGGAATCGAGAGGTGGAGAGTGTGTGCGTGAGCGTGTGCGTTTGCGTGTGTGCGTTTGTGCCTGTGTGCGTGTGTTTGTGTGTGCGTGTGTGTGTGTGTCCGGTCGGCTCGCTGAAATGAGAACACGGCCGTGGCAAGAAGGCCCTGCCTGTCGTAGGAGGCGACTAATGGGTAGGAGTCGAGAGGTTAAGAGTGTATGTGTATGTGTGTGTGTTTGTGCGTGTGTAAATATGTGTGTGTATGTATGTGTGTGTCCATTCGGTTCGCAGAGATTAGAATACGGCCGAGGCAAGAAGGCCCTGCTTCTTGTAAAGGGCGACTAATAGGTAGGAGTCGAGAGGTGAATAGTGTATGTGTATGTGTGGGTGCGTGTGTGGGTGTGTGTGTGTTTGTGCGTGTGTAAATGTGTGTGTGTATGTAGGTATGTGTCCATTCGGCTTGCAGAGATAAGAATACGGCCGAGGCAAGAAGGCCCTGCCTGTCTTAAGAGGTGACTAATGGATAGGAGTCGAGAGGTGGAGAGTGTGTGCGTGTGCGTGTGCGTGTGCGTGTGTGCGTGTGTGTGTGTGCGTGTGAGCGTGCGTGTGTGTTTGAGTGTGTGTGTATGTCCGTTCGGCTCGCAGAGATAAGAACATGGCCGTAGCAAGAAGGCCCTGCCTGTTATAAGAAGCGACTAATGGGTAGGAGTCGAGAGGTAAAGAGTGTATGTGTGTGTGCGTGTGTGCGTGTGTGTGTGCGTGTGTAAGCGTGTGTGTATGTGTGTGTGTCCGTTCGGCTTGCAGAGATAAGAATACGGCCGAGGCAAGAAGGCCCTGCCTGTCTTAAGAGGTGACTAATGGATTGGAGTCGAGAGGTGGAGAGTGTGTGCGTGTGCGTATGCGTGTGCGTGTGAGTGTGCGTGTGCGTGTGTGCGTGTGTGTGTGTGTGCGTGTGTGAGTATGTGTGTGTGTCCGTTCGGCTTGCAGAGATAAGAATACGTCCGTGGCAAGAAGTTCCTGAATGTCGTAAGAGGCGACTAATGGGTAGGAGTCGAGAGGTTAAGAGTGTATGTGTGTGTGTGTGAGTGTGTGTGTGTGTCTGTTCGGCTTGCAGAGATAAGAACACGGCCGAGGCAAGAAGACCCTGCCTGTCGTGAGAGACGACTAATAGGTAGGAGTCGAGAGGTGAAGAATGTATGTGTGTGTGCGTATGTGCGTGTTTGTGTGTGTGAGTGTATGTGTGTGTGCGTGTGTGCGTGCGTGTGTGCGTGTGTGTGAGTGTGTGTGTATGTGTGTGTCCGTTCGGTTTGCAGAGATAAGAACACGGCCGTGGCAAGTAGTCCCTGCCTGTCGTAAGAGGAGAATAATGGGTAGGAGTCGAGAGGTGAAGAGTGTGTGCGTGTGCGTGTGCGTGTGCGAGTGCGTGTGTGTGTGTGCGTGTGTGTGTGTGTCCGTTCGGCTTGCAGAGATAAGAACACGGCCGTGGCAAGAAGTCCCTGCCTGTCGTAAGAGGAGAATAATGGGTAGGAGTCGAGAGGTGAAGAGTGTATGTGTGTGTGTGTGTGCGTGTGTGCGTACGTGTGTGAGTGTGTGTGTGAATGTGTGTGTGTGTCAGTGTGTGTGTCCGGTCGGCTCGCAGAGATAAGAACACGGCCGTAGCAAGAAGTCCCTGCCTGTCGTAAGAGGCGACTAATGAATAGGAGTCGAGAGGTGAAGAGTGTATGTGTCTTTGTGTGTGTTCGTGTGTTTGTGCGTGTGTGAGTATGTGTGTGTATTTGTGTGTGTGTGTCCGTTTGGCTTGCAGAGATATGAATACGGCCGAGGCAAGAAGGCCCTGCCTGTCTTAAGAGGCGACTAATGGATAGGAGTCGAGAGGTGGAGAGTGTGTGCGTGTGCGTGTACGTGTGCGTGTGTGCCTGTGTGCGTGTGTTTGTGTGTGCGTGTGTGTGTGTCCGTTCGGCTTGCAGAGATAAGAACACGGCCGTGGCAAGAAGTCCCTGCCTGTCGTAAGAGGAGAATAATGGGTAGGAGTCGAGAGGTGAAGAGTGTATGTGTGTGTTTGCGTGTGTGCGTACGTGTGTGAGTGTGTGTGTGAATCTGTGTGTGTGTCAGTGTGTGTGTGCCCGGTCGGCTCGCAGAGATAAGAACACGGCCGTGGCAAGAAGTCCCTGCCTGTCGTAAGAGGCGACTAATGAATAGGAGTCGAGAGGTGAAGAGTGTATGTGTCTTTGTGTGTGTGCGTGTATTTGTGCGTGTGTGAGTATGTGTGTGTATTTGTGTGTGGGTGTGTGTCCGTTTGGCTTGCAGAGATAAGAATACGACCGAGGCAAGAAGGCCCTGCCTGTCGTAAGAAACGACTAATGGGTAGGAGTCGAGAGGTGGAGAGTGTGTGCGTGTGTGTGTGTGTGTGTGTCCGTTCGGCTTGCAGAGATAAGAACACGGCCGTGGCAAGAAGTCCCTGCCTGTCGTAATAGGAGAATAATGGGTAGGAGTCGAGAGGTGAAGAGTGTATGTGTGTGTGTGCGTGTGCGTGTGTGTGTGCGTGTGTGAGTATGTGTGTGTGTCCGTTCGGCTTGCAGAGATAAGAACACGGCCGTGGCAAGAAGTCCCTGCCTGTCGTAAGAGGAGAATAATGGGTAGGAGTCGAGAGGTGAAGAGTGTATGTGTGTGTGTGGGTGCGTGTGTGCGTGTGTGGGCGTGTGTGAGTGTGTGTGTATGTGTGTGTGTCCGTTTGGCTTGCAGAGATAAGAATACGGCCGAGGCCAGAAGGCCCTGCCTCTTGTAAGGGTCAACTAAAAAGTAGGAGTCGAGAGGTGAAGAGTGTATGTGTGTGTGTGCGTGTGTGCGTGTGTGTGTGCGTGTGTGTGTGGGTGTGTGAGTATGTGTGTGTGTTAGTTTGGCTTGCAGAGATGAGAACACGACCGCGGCAAGAAGGCCCTGCTTATCGTAAGAGGCGACTAAAAGGTAGGAGTCGAGAGGTGAAGAGTGTATGTGTGTGTGCGTGTGTGCGTGTGTGTGTTTGTGCGTGTGTGAGTGTGTGTGTATAAGTGTGTGTGTCCGTTCGGCTTGCAGAGATATGAATACGGCCGGGGCAAGAAGGCCCTGCCTCTCGTAAGAGGCGACTAAAAGGTAGGGGTCGAGAGGTGAAGAGTGTATGTGTGTGTGTGTGTGTGAGTGTGTGTGTTTGTCCGCTCGGCTCGCAGAGATAAGATTACGGCCGTGGCAAGAAGGCCCTGCCTGTCTTAAGAGGCGGCTAATGGATATTAGTCGAGAGGTGGAGAGTGTGTGCGTGTGCGTGTGCGTGTGTGTGTGTGAGTGTGTGTGTGTCCGTTCGGCTCGCAGAGATAAGAACACGGCCGTGGCAAGAAGTCCCTGAATGTCGTAAGAGGCGACTAATGGGTAGGAGTCGAGAGGTAAAGCGTGTATGTGTGTGTATGTGTGTGTGCGAGTGTGTGTGTGTGTGTCCGTTTGGCCCGCAGAGATAAGAACACGTCCGTAGCAAGAAGGCCCTGCCTGTCGTAAGAGGCGACTAATGGATAGGAGTCGAGAGGTGGAGAGTGTGTGCGTGTACGTGTGCGTGCGTGTTTAAGTGTGTGTGTATGTGAGCGTGTGTGTGTGTGCGGTCGGCTCGCAGAGATAAGAACACAGCCGTGGCAAGAAGGCCCTGCCTGTCGTAAGAGGCGAGTAATAAGTAGGAGTCGAGAGGTGAAGAGTGTATGTGTGTGTGTGCGTGTGTGCGTGTGTGTGTGCGTGTGTGAGTATGTGTGTGTGTTAGTTCGGCTTGAAGAAATAAGAACACGACCGAGGCAAGAAGGCCCTGCCTATCGTAAGAGGCGACTAATAGGTAGGAGTCGAGAGGTGAAGAGTGTATATTTGTGTGCGTGTGTGCGTGTGTGTGTGCGTGTGTGAGTATGTGTGTGTGTCCGTTCGGCTTGCAGAGATAAGAATACGGCCGTGGCAAAAAGGCCATGCTTGCTGTAAGGAGCGACTAATTGGTAGTAGTCGATAGGTGAAGAGTGTATGTGTGTGTGCGTGTGTGCGTGTATGTGTGTTTGTGCGTGTGTGAGTGTGTGTGTATAAGTGTGTGTGTCCGTTCGGCTTGCAGAGATATGAATACGGCCGGGGCAAGAAGGCCCTGCCTCTCGTAAGAGGCGACTAAAAGGTAGGGGTCGAGAGGTGAAGAGTGTATGTGTGTGTGTGTGTAAGTGTGTGTGTTTGTCCGCTCGGCTCGCAGAGATAGGATTACGGCCGTGGCAAGAAGGCCCTGCCTGTCTTAAGAGGCGGCTAATGGATAGGAGTCGAGAGGTGGAGAGTGTGTGCGTGTGCGTGTGCGTGTGTGTGGGTGCGTGTGTGTGCGTGTGTGTGTGTGTGAGTGTGTGTGTGTGCGGTCGGCTCGCAGAGATAAGAACACAGCCGTGGCAAGAAGGCCCTGCCTGTCGCAAGAGGCGAGTAATAAGTAGGAGTCGAGAGGTGAAGAGTGTATGTGTGTGTGTGCGTGTGTGCGTGTGTGTGTGCGTGTGTGAGTATGTGTGTGTGTTAGTTCGGCTTGCAGAAATAAGAACACGACCGAGGCAAGAAGGCCCTGCTTATCGTAAGAGGCGACTAAAAGGTAGGAGTCGAGAGGTGAAGAGTGTATGTGTGTGTGCGTGTGGGCGTGTTTGTGTGTGTGTGTGAGTGTATGTGTGTGTGCGTGTGTGCGTGCGTGTGTGTGTGTGTGTTTGTGAGTGTGTGTGTATGTATGTGTGTGTGCCCCTTCAGCTCGCAGAGATAAGAAAAGAGCCGTGGCAAGAAAGCGATGCAAATCGTACGGGGCGACTAATGGATAGGAGTCGAGAGGCGTAGAGTGGGCGACTAATAAGTAGGAGTCGAGAGGTGAAGAGTGTATGTGTGTGTGCGTGTGTGCGTGTGTGTGTGCGTGTGTGTGCGTGTGTGAGTATGTGTGTGTGTTAGTTTGGCTTGCAGAGATGAGAACACGACCGCGGCAAGAAGGCCCTGCTTATCGTAAGAGGCGACTAAAAGGTAGGAGTCGAGAGGTGAAGAGTGTATGTGCGTGTGCGTGTGTGCGTGTGTGTGTTTGTGCGTGTGTGAGTGTGTGTGTATATGTGTGTGTGTCCGTTCGGCTTGCAGAGATATGAATACGGCCGGGGCAAGAAGGCCCTGCCTCTCGTAAGAGGCGACTAAAAGGTAGGGGTCGAGAGGTGAAGAGTGTATGTGTGTGTGTGTGTGTGTGTGTGTGAGTGTGTGTGTTTGTCCGCTCGGCTCGCAGAGATAAGATTACGGCCGTGGCAAGAAGGCCCTGCCTGTCTTAAGAGGCGGCTAATGGATAGGAGTCGAGAGGTGGAGAGTGTGTGCGTGTGCGTGTGCGTGTGTGTGGGTGCGTGTGTGTGCGTGTGTGTGTGTGTGAGTGTGTGTGTGTGCGGTCGGCTCGCAGAGATAAGAACACAGCCGTGGCAAGAAGGCCCTGCCTGTCGCAAGAGGCGAGTAATAAGTAGGAGTCGAGAGGTGAAGAGTGTATGTGTGTGTGTGCGTGTGTGCGTGTGTGTGTGCGTGTGTGAGTATGTGTGTGTGTTAGTTCGGCTTGCAGAAATAAGAACACGACCGAGGCAAGAAGGCCCTGCCTATCGTAAGAGGCGACTAATAGGTAGGAGTCGAGAGGTGAAGAGTGTATGTTTGTGTGCGTGTGTGCGTGTGTGTGTGCGTGTGTGAGTATGTGTGTGTGTCCGTTCAGCTTGCAGAGATAAGAATACGGCCGTGGCAAAAAGGCCATGCTTGCTGTAAGGAGCGACTAATTGGTAGTAGTCGATAGGTGAAGAGTGTATGCGTGTGTGCGTGTGTGCGTGTATGTGTGTTTGTGCGTGTGTGAGTGTGTGTATAAGTGTGTGTGTCCGTTCGGCTTGCAGAATTATGAATACGGCGGGGGCAAGAAGGCCCTGCCTCTCGTAAGAGGCGACTAAAAGGAAGGGGTCGAGAGGTGAAGAGTGTATGTGTGTATGTGTGTGAGTGTGTGTGTTTGTCCGCTCGGCTCGCAGAGATAAGTTTACGGCCGTGGCAGAAGGCCCTGCCTGTCTTAAGAGGTGGCTTATGGATAGGAGTCGAGAGGTAAAGAGTGTGTGCGTGTGCGTGTGCGTGTGTGTGGGTGCGTGTGTGTGCGTGTGTGCGTGTGTTTGTGTGAGTGTGTGTGTGTCCGTTCGGCTCGCAAAGATAAGAACACGGCCGTGGCAAGAAGTCCCTGAATGTCGTAAGAGGCGACTAATGGGTAGGAGTCGAGAGGTGAAGCGTGTATGTGTGTGTATGTGTGTGTGCGAGTGTGTGTGTGTGTGTGTGTCCGTTTGGCTCGCAGAGATAAGAACACGTCCGTAGCAAGAAGGCCCTGCCTGTCGTAAGAGGCGACTAATGGATAGGAGTCGAGAGGTGGAGAGTGTGTGCGTGTACGTGTGCGTGCGTGTTTATGTGTGTGTGTATGTGAGTGTGTGAGTGTGTGTGTGTGCTGTCGGCTCGCAGAGATAAGAACACAGCCGTGGCAAGAAGGCCCTGCCTGTCGTAAGAGGCAAGTAATAAGTAGGAGTCGAGAGGTGAAGAGTGTATGTGTGTGTGTGCGTGTGTGCGTGTGTGTGTGCGTGTGTGAGTATGTGTGTGTGTGTTAGTTCGGCTTGCAGAAATAAGAACACGACCGAGGCAAGAAGGCCCTGCCTATCGTATGAGGCGACTAATAGGTAGGAGTCGAAAGGTGAAGAGTGTATGTTTGTGTGCGTGTGTGCGTGTGTGTGTGCGTGTGTGAGTATGTGTGTGTGTCCGTTCGGCTTGCAGTGATAAGAACACGGCCAAGGCAAGAAGGCCCTGCCTATCGTAAGAGGCGACTAATTGGTAGGAGTCGAGAGGTGAAAAGTGTATGTGTGTGTGTGCGTGTGTGCGTGTGTGCGTGCGTGTGTGAGTATGTGTGTGTGTTAGTTCGGCTTGCAGAAATAAGAACACGACTGAGGCAAGAAGGCACTGCCTATCGTAAGAGGCGACTAATAGGTAGGAGTTGAGAGGTGAAGAGTGTATGTTTGTGTGCGTGTGTGCGTGAGTGTGTGCGTGTGTGAGTATGTGTGTGTGTGTCCGTTCGGCTTGCAGTGATAAGAACACGGCCAAGGCAAGAAGGCCCTGCCTATCGTAAGAGGCGACTAATAGGTAGGAGTCGAGAGGTGAAGAATGTATGTGTGTGTGCGTGTGGGCGTGTTTGTGTGTGTGTGTGTGAGTGTATGTGTGTGTGCGTGTGTGCGTGCGTGTGTGTGTGTGTGTGTTTGTGAGTGTGTGTGTATGTATGTGTGTGTGCCCCTTCAGCTCGCAGAGATAAGAAAAGAGCCGTGGCAAGAAAGCGATGCAAATCGTACGGGGCGACTAATGGATAGGAGTCGAGAGGCGAAGAGTGGGCGACTAATAAGTAGGAGTCGAGAGGTGAAAAGTGTATGTGTGTGTGCGTGTGTGCGTGTGTGTGTGCGTGTGTGAGTATGTGTGTGTGTTAGTTCGGCTTGCAGAGATATAAACACGACCGAGGCAAGAAGGCCCTGCCTATCGTAAGAGGCGACTAATAGGTAGGAGTCGAGAGGTGAAGAGTGTATGTTTGTGTGCGTGTGTGCGTGTGTGTGTGAGTGTGTGTGTGTCCGTTCGGCTCGCAGAGATAAGAACACGGCCGTAGCAAAAAGTCCCTGAATGTCGTAAGAGGCGACTAATGGGTAGGAGTCGAGAGGTGGAGCGTGTATGTGTGTGTGCGAGTGTGTGTGTGTGTGTGTGTCTGTTCGGCTCGCAGAGATAAGAATACGTCCGTGGCAAGAAGGCCCTGCCTGTCGTAAGAGCAGAATAATGGGTTGGAGTCGAGGGGTGAAGAGTGTATGTGTGTGTGTTTGTGTGCATGTGTGCGTGCGTGTGTGAGTGTGTGTGTGAGTGTGTGTGTGTCGGTGTGTGTGTATCCGGTCGGCTCGCAGAGATATGAACACGGCCGTGGCAAAAAGGCTCTGCCTGTCGTAAGAGGAGAATAATGGGTAGGAGTCGAGAGGTCGAGAGTGTATGTGTGTGTGTGCGCGCGTGTGTGTGTGTATGTGTATGTGTGTGTGTGTGTGTGCGTGTCTCTTCTGCTCGCAGAGGTACGAATACGGCCGTGGCAAGACGGCCATGCCTGCTGTAAGGAGCAACTAATGGGTAGGAATCGAGAGTTGAAGAGTGTACCTGTGTGTGAGTGTGTGTGTGTGTGCGTGTGTGAGTGTATGTGTGTGTGTCCGTTCGGCTTGCAGAGATAAGAATACAGCCGTGGCAAGAAGGCCCTGCCTGTCGTTTAGAAGAGTTTAGGTGTGTGCGTGTGTTTGTGTGTGCGTGTGTGTGTGTGTCCGTTCGGCTTGCAGAGATAAGAACACGGCCGTGGCAGGAAGTCCCTGCCTGTCGTAAGAGGAGAATAATGGGTAGAAGTCGAGAGGTGAATAGTGTATTTGTGCTTGCGTGTGTGTGTTTGTGTGTGAGTGTGTGTGTGTGTGTGTGTCCGTTCGGCTCGCAGAGATAAGAATGCGTTCGTTGCAAGAAGGCCCTGCCTGTCTTAAGAGGCGACTAATGGATAGGAGTCGAGAGGTGAAGAGTGTATGTGTGTGTGTGTGTGTACGTGTGTGCGTGTGTGTGTGCGTGTGTGAGTATGTGTGTGTGTCCGTTCGGCTTGCAGAGATAAGAATACGTCCGTGGCAAGAAGTCCCTGAATGTCGTAAGAGGCGACTAATGGGTAGGAGTCGAGAGGTTAAGAGTGTATGTGTATGTGTGTGTGCGTGTGTGGGTGTGTGTGTGTTTGTGCGTGTGTAAATATGTGTTTGTATGTATGTGTGTGTCCATTCGGTTCGCAAAGATTAGAATACGGCCGAGGCAAGAAGGCCCTGCCTCTTGTAAGGGGCGACTAATAGGTAGGAGTCGAGAGGTGAATAGTGTATGTGTATGTGTGTGTGCGTGTGTGGGTGTGTGTGTGTTTGTGCGTGTGTAAATGTATGTGTGTATGTATGTGTGTGTCCATTCGGTTCGCAGAAATTAGAATACGGCCGAGGCAAGAAGGCCATGCCTGTCGTAAGAGGCGACTAATGGGTAGGAGTCGAGAGGTAAAAAGTGTATTTGTGTGTGTGCGTGTGTGTGCGTGTGTGCGTGCTTGTGTGTGTGAGTGTGTGTGTGTATGTGTGTGTGTCCGTTTGGCTTGCAGAGATAAGAATACGGCCGAGCAAGAAGGCCCTGCCTGTCTTAAGAGGCGACTAATGGATAGGAGTAGAGAGGTGAAGAGGGTGTGCGTGTGCGTGTACGTGTGCGTGTGTGCGTGTGTGCCTGTGTGCGTGTGTTTGTCTGTGCGTGTGTGTGTGTGTCCGTTCGGCTCGCAGAGATAAAAATACGTCCGTGGCAAGAAGGCCCTGCCTGTCTTAAGAGGCGACTAATGGATAGGAATCGAGAGGTGGAGAGTGTGTGCGTGAGCGTGTGCGTTTGCGTGTGTGCGTTTGTGCCTGTGTGCGTGTGTTTGTGTGTGCGTGTGTGTGTGTGTCCGGTCGGCTCGCTGAAATGAGAACACGGCCGTGGCAAGAAGGCCCTGCCTGTCGTAAGAGGCGACTAATGGGTAGGAGTCGAGAGGTTAAGAGTGTATGTGTATGTGTGTGTGTGTTTGTGCGTGTGTAAATATGTGTGTGTATGTATGTGTGTGTCCATTCGGTTCGCAGAGATTAGAATACGGCCGAGGCAAGAAGGCCCTGCCTCTTGTAAGGGGCGACTAATAGGTAGGAGTCGAGAGGTGAATAGTGTATGTGTATGTGTGGGTGCGTGTGTGGGTGTGTGTGTGTTTGTGCGTGTGTAAATGTGTGTGTGTATGTAGGTATGTGTCCATTCGGCTTGCAGAGATAAGAATACGGCCGAGGCAAGAAGGCCCTGCCTGTCTTAAGAGGTGACTAATGGATAGGAGTCGAGAGGTGGAGTGTGTGCGTGTGCGTGTGCGTGTGTGCGTGTGAGCGTGCGTGTGTGTTTGAGTGTGTGTGTATGTCCGTTCGGCTCGCAGAGATAAGAACATGGCCGTAGCAAGAAGGCCCTGCCTATTATAAGAAGCGACTAATGGGTATGAGTCGAGAGGTAAAGAGTGTATGTGTGTGTGCGTGTGTGCGTGTGTGTGTGCGTGTGTAAGCGTGTGTGTATGTGTGTGTGTCCGTTCGGCTTGCAGAGATAAGAATACGGCCGAGGCAAGAAGGCCCTGCCTGTCTTAAGAGGTGACTAATGGATTGGAGTCGAGAGGTGGAGAGTGTGTGCGTGTGCGTATGCGTGTGCGTGTGCGTGTGCGTGTGCGTGTGTGCGTGTGAGCGTGCGTGTGTGTTTGAGTGTGTGTGTATGTCCGTTCGGCTCGCAGAGATAAGAACATGGCCGTAGCAAGAAGGCCCTGCCTATTATAAGAAGCGACTAATGGGTATGAGTCGAGAGGTAAAGAGTGTATGTGTGTGTGCGTGTGTGCGTGTGTGTGTGCGTGTGTAAGCGTGTGAGTATGTGTGTGTGTCCGTTCGGCTTGCAGAGATAAGATTACGTCCGTGGCAAGAAGTCCCTGAATGTCGTAAGAGGCGACTAATGGGTAGGAGTCGAGAGGTTAAGAGTGTATGTGTGTGTGTGTGGGTGTGTGTGTGTTTATGCGTGTGTCCATTCGGCTCGCAGAGATTAGAATACGGCCGAGGCAAGAAGGCCATGCCTGTCGTAAGAGGCAACTAATGGGTTGGAGTCGAGAGGTGAAAAGTGTTTTTGTGTGTGTGCATGTGTGTGTGAGTGTGTATGTGTCCGTTCGGCTTGCAGAGATAAGAATACGGCCGAGGCAAGAATGCCCTGCCTGTCGTAAGTGGCGACTAATTGGTAGGAGTCGAGAGGTGAAGAGTGTATGTGTGTGTGTGCGTGTGTGCGTGGGTGTGTGCGTGTGTGAGTGTGTGTGTCCGGTCGGCTCGCAGTGATAAGGACACGTCCGTGCCAAGAAGGCCCTGCCTGTCGTAAGCGGCGACTAATGCGTAGGAGTCGAGAGGTGAAGAGTGTATGTGTGTAAGTGCGTGTGAGCGTGTGTGTGCGTGTGTGAGTGTGTGTGTGTGTCCGGTCGGCTCTCAGATATAAGAACACGGCCGTGGCAAGAAGGCCCTGCCTGTCGTAATAGGCGACTAATGGGTAGGGGTCGAGAGGTGAAGAGTGTATGTGTGTGTGAGTGTGCGTGTGTGTGCGTGTGTGAGTGTGTGTGTGTATTTGTGTGTGAGTGTGTGTGTGTCCAGTCGGCTCGCAGAGATAAGAACACGACCGTGGCAAGAAGGCCCTGCCTGTCGTAAGAGGCGACTAATGGGTAGGAGTCGAGAGGTGAAGAGTGTATTTGTGTGTGAGTGTGCGTGTGTGCGTGTGTGTGCGTGTGTGAGTGTGTGTGTGTGTGTATTTATGTGTGTGAGTGTGTGTGTCCAGTCGGCTCGCAGAGATAAGAACACGGCCGTGGCAAGAAGGCCCTGCCTGTCGTAAGAGGCGACTAATGGGTAGGAGTCGAGTGGTGAAGAGTGTATATGTGTGTGCGTATGTGCGTGTGTGTGCGTGTGAGAGTGTGTGTGTGTATGTGTGTGTGTGTCTATTCGGCTTGCAGAGATAAGAGCACGACCGAGGCAAGAAGGCCCTGCCTATCGTAAGAGCCGACTAATAGGTAGGAGTCAAGAGGTGAAGAGTGTATGTGTGTGTGTGCGTGTGTGCGTGTGTGTGTGCGTGTGTGAGTATGTGTGTGTGTTAGTTCGGCTTGCAGAAATAAGAACACGACCGAGGCAAGAAGGCCCTGCTTATCGTAAGAGGCGACTAAAAGGTAGGAGTCGAGAGGTGAAGAGTGTATGTGTGTGTGCGTGTGGGCGTGTTTGTGTGTGTGTGTGAGTGTATGTGTGTGTGCGTGTGTGCGTGCGTGTGTGTGTGTGTGTTTGTGAGTGTGTGTGTATGTATGTGTGTGTGCCCCTTCAGCTCGCAGAGATAAGAAAAGAGCCGTGGCAAGAAAGCGATGCAAATCGTACGGGGCGACTAATGGATAGGAGTCGAGAGGCGTAGAGTGGGCGACTAATAAGTAGGAGTCGAGAGGTGAAGAGTGTATGTGTGTGTGCGTGTGTGCGTGTGTGTGTGCGTGTGTGTGCGTGTGTGAGTATGTGTGTGTGTTAGTTTGGCTTGCAGAGATGAGAACA
Source organism: Diabrotica undecimpunctata (assembly GCF_040954645.1). Lineage (NCBI taxonomy): Eukaryota > Metazoa > Arthropoda > Insecta > Coleoptera > Chrysomelidae > Diabrotica > Diabrotica undecimpunctata. Next base: position 2,038,876 of record NW_027311890.1, on the reverse strand, counting down.
CGACCGCGGCAAGAAGGCCCTGCTTATCGTAAGAGGCGACTAAAAGGTAGGAGTCGAGAGGTGAAGAGTGTATGTGTGTGTGCGTGTGTGCGTGTGTGTGTTTGTGCGTGTGTGAGTGTGTGTGTATATGTGTGTGTGTCCGTTCGGCTTGCAGAGATATGAATACGGCCGGGGCAAGAAGGCCCTGCCTCTCGTAAGAGGCGACTAAAAGGTAGGGGTCGAGAGGTGAAGAGTGTATGTGTGTGTGTGTGTGTGTGTGTGAGTGTGTGTGTTTGTCCGCTCGGCTCGCAGAGATAAGATTACGGCCGTGGCAAGAAGGCCCTGCCTGTCTTAAGAGGCGGCTAATGGATAGGAGTCGAGAGGTGGAGAGTGTGTGCGTGTGCGTGTGCGTGTGTGTGGGTGCGTGTGTGTGCGTGTGTGTGTGTGTGAGTGTGTGTGTGTGCGGTCGGCTCGCAGAGATAAGAACACAGCCGTGGCAAGAAGGCCCTGCCTGTCGCAAGAGGCGAGTAATAAGTAGGAGTCGAGAGGTGAAGAGTGTATGTGTGTGTGTGCGTGTGTGCGTGTGTGTGTGCGTGTGTGAGTATGTGTGTGTGTTAGTTCGGCTTGCAGAAATAAGAACACGACCGAGGCAAGAAGGCCCTGCCTATCGTAAGAGGCGACTAATAGGTAGGAGTCGAGAGGTGAAGAGTGTATGTTTGTGTGCGTGTGTGCGTGTGTGTGTGCGTGTGTGAGTATGTGTGTGTGTCCGTTCAGCTTGCAGAGATAAGAATACGGCCGTGGCAAAAAGGCCATGCTTGCTGTAAGGAGCGACTAATTGGTAGTAGTCGATAGGTGAAGAGTGTATGTGTGTGTGCGTGTGTGCGTGTATGTGTGTTTGTGCGTGTGTGAGTGTGTGTATAAGTGTGTGTGTCCGTTCGGCTTGCAGAATTATGAATACGGCGGGGGCAAGAAGGCCCTGCCTCTCGTAAGAGGCGACTAAAAGGAAGGGGTCGAGAGGTGAAGAGTGTATGTGTGTATGTGTGTGAGTGTGTGTGTTTGTCCGCTCGGCTCGCAGAGATAAGTTTACGGCCGTGGCAGAAGGCCCTGCCTGTCTTAAGAGGTGGCTTATGGATAGGAGTCGAGAGGTAAAGAGTGTGTGCGTGTGCGTGTGCGTGTGTGTGGGTGCGTGTGTGTGCGTGTGTGCGTGTGTTTGTGTGAGTGTGTGTGTGTCCGTTCGGCTCGCAAAGATAAGAACACGGCCGTGGCAAGAAGTCCCTGAATGTCGTAAGAGGCGACTAATGGGTAGGAGTCGAGAGGTGAAGCGTGTATGTGTGTGTATGTGTGTGTGCGAGTGTGTGTGTGTGTGTGTGTGTCCGTTTGGCTCGCAGAGATAAGAACACGTCCGTAGCAAGAAGGCCCTGCCTGTCGTAAGAGGCGACTAATGGATAGGAGTCGAGAGGTGGAGAGTGTGTGCGTGTACGTGTGCGTGCGTGTTTATGTGTGTGTGTATGTGAGTGTGTGAGTGTGTGTGTGTGCTGTCGGCTCGCAGAGATAAGAACACAGCCGTGGCAAGAAGGCCCTGCCTGTCGTAAGAGGCAAGTAATAAGTAGGAGTCGAGAGGTGAAGAGTGTATGTGTGTGTGTGCGTGTGTGCGTGTGTGTGTGCGTGTGTGAGTATGTGTGTGTGTGTTAGTTCGGCTTGCAGAAATAAGAACACGACCGAGGCAAGAAGGCCCTGCCTATCGTATGAGGCGACTAATAGGTAGGAGTCGAAAGGTGAAGAGTGTATGTTTGTGTGCGTGTGTGCGTGTGTGTGTGCGTGTGTGAGTATGTGTGTGTGTCCGTTCGGCTTGCAGTGATAAGAACACGGCCAAGGCAAGAAGGCCCTGCCTATCGTAAGAGGCGACTAATTGGTAGGAGTCGAGAGGTGAAAAGTGTATGTGTGTGTGTGCGTGTGTGCGTGTGTGCGTGCGTGTGTGAGTATGTGTGTGTGTTAGTTCGGCTTGCAGAAATAAGAACACGACTGAGGCAAGAAGGCACTGCCTATCGTAAGAGGCGACTAATAGGTAGGAGTTGAGAGGTGAAGAGTGTATGTTTGTGTGCGTGTGTGCGTGAGTGTGTGCGTGTGTGAGTATGTGTGTGTGTGTCCGTTCGGCTTGCAGTGATAAGAACACGGCCAAGGCAAGAAGGCCCTGCCTATCGTAAGAGGCGACTAATAGGTAGGAGTCGAGAGGTGAAGAATGTATGTGTGTGTGCGTGTGGGCGTGTTTGTGTGTGTGTGTGTGAGTGTATGTGTGTGTGCGTGTGTGCGTGCGTGTGTGTGTGTGTGTGTTTGTGAGTGTGTGTGTATGTATGTGTGTGTGCCCCTTCAGCTCGCAGAGATAAGAAAAGAGCCGTGGCAAGAAAGCGATGCAAATCGTACGGGGCGACTAATGGATAGGAGTCGAGAGGCGAAGAGTGGGCGACTAATAAGTAGGAGTCGAGAGGTGAAAAGTGTATGTGTGTGTGTGCGTGTGTGCGTGTGTGTGTGCGTGTGTGAGTATGTGTGTGTGTTAGTTCGGCTTGCAGAGATATAAACACGACCGAGGCAAGAAGGCCCTGCCTATCGTAAGAGGCGACTAATAGGTAGGAGTCGAGAGGTGAAGAGTGTATGTTTGTGTGCGTGTGTGCGTGTGTGTGTGAGTGTGTGTGTGTCCGTTCGGCTCGCAGAGATAAGAACACGGCCGTAGCAAAAAGTCCCTGAATGTCGTAAGAGGCGACTAATGGGTAGGAGTCGAGAGGTGGAGCGTGTATGTGTGTGTGCGAGTGTGTGTGTGTGTGTGTGTCTGTTCGGCTCGCAGAGATAAGAATACGTCCGTGGCAAGAAGGCCCTGCCTGTCGTAAGAGCAGAATAATGGGTTGGAGTCGAGGGGTGAAGAGTGTATGTGTGTGTGTTTGTGTGCATGTGTGCGTGCGTGTGTGAGTGTGTGTGTGAGTGTGTGTGTGTCAGTGTGTGTGTATCCGGTCGGCTCGCAGAGATATGAACACGGCCGTGGCAAAAAGGCTCTGCCTGTCGTAAGAGGAGAATAATGGGTAGGAGTCGAGAGGTCGAGAGTGTATGTGTGTGTGTGCGCGCGTGTGTGTGTGTATGTGTATGTGTGTGTGTGTGTGTGCGTGTCTCTTCTGCTCGCAGAGGTACGAATACGGCCGTGGCAAGACGGCCATGCCTGCTGTAAGGAGCAACTAATGGGTAGGAATCGAGAGTTGAAGAGTGTACCTGTGTGTGAGTGTGTGTGTGTGTGCGTGTGTGAGTGTATGTGTGTGTGTCCGTTCGGCTTGCAGAGATAAGAATACAGCCGTGGCAAGAAGGCCCTGCCTGTCGTTTAGAAGAGTTTAGGTGTGTGCGTGTGTTTGTGTGTGCGTGTGTGTGTGTGTCCGTTCGGCTTGCAGAGATAAGAACACGGCCGTGGCAGGAAGTCCCTGCCTGTCGTAAGAGGAGAATAATGGGTAGAAGTCGAGAGGTGAATAGTGTATTTGTGCTTGCGTGTGTGTGTTTGTGTGTGAGTGTGTGTGTGTGTGTGTGTCCGTTCGGCTCGCAGAGATAAGAATGCGTTCGTTGCAAGAAGGCCCTGCCTGTCTTAAGAGGCGACTAATGGATAGGAGTCGAGAGGTGAAGAGTGTATGTGTGTGTGTGTACGTGTGTGCGTGTGTGTGCGTGTGTGAGTATGTGTGTGTGTCCGTTCGGCTTGCAGAGATAAGAATACGTCCGTGGCAAGAAGTCCCTGAATGTCGTAAGAGGCGACTAATGGGTAGGAGTCGAGAGGTTAAGAGTGTATGTGTATGTGTGTGTGCGTGTGTGGGTGTGTGTGTGTTTGTGCGTGTGTAAATATGTGTTTGTATGTATGTGTGTGTCCATTCG